>NC_043962.1:4369482-4549593 GCF_902148855.1 Sphaeramia orbicularis | reverse complement strand
GTTAATTTATTGTCAGAACTAAAAATCTGATAAATTTGACATTTATTGTGGCAGTTATCAATATCTTTGTGCCTTGGTGAGTATTATAATAATTATCCTGTGGTTCCACATCAGCCTCATCTTTCCTAAGTTCAGCAAAAACATTGAGCTTTTTTGTCTTGTCCATTTTACATCATTTTTGTCAGATTTTTTTGTTTATATTTTAATAAGAAAAAGTTAACACCTAAAGTAACAAGTTACAGTCAGAAAAAAAATCAAATCTGACATGAATTTGACATTTATTGTGATTATGAATATTGGTCATTATCTTTTTTTGTTTGTTTGCTTTTTTTTGTTTGTTGTTTTTTTTTTGCGAGATCCTTCGTTTTTGTGTTTGCATTTTCATCACATTAGCCTCATTTCAGACCAAGTAGATCCCTTATTTTTCCTAAATTCTGCAAAAACTACAGACTTTTTAAAGAAAGGATCACAGTCTTATAATACCCAAACCCATATTATGTTACAGTAGCAATGAGAAAGCAGTTATATCTGATGTAAGCAGGGTAAAGGGTAACATTCAGTCACTATTAAAGAATTAACTCATAAAGACTCAAACGTCCACCGTCGACCAAAACCATTTACTGATCTAAACTGTTTAATAACTGTTGATCCCCTAATCCTAAATACATGTAAATAATTGGTGTAAAATACAGTTTGTCATCTTTTCATGGTTATCAGATATGACCCATTTGGACGTTCAGAGGCTCCGTAGTTACCGTGGAAACACTGTCATCTGCTACAACATTGATTCCCCAGTAAAACCCATGGAGTTGGATCAATGACAGTGGATGGACACACTGGATTTTATGTTAGCTAAATAAAAAGCACAACAAAAAAAAGGAAAAACTTACAAAATAATAAATAATGTGGAAAAACAAGCAAAAAATGAACAAAAATGAAGAAAAAAAATAGTAAAATAAACAACAAAATGAACAAAAATGAATAATAAATCAACAAATAATAAGTGGCATGAACAAAATAACCCACAAACTGAACAAAATTGAAGAAAAAAGGCCAATATGAAAAAAACAAATAAAGTACAAAAAATGAATGAAAAAAAAAAAAAACAGAATAAGAAAATTCACAAAAATAAAAAAAAATAAAAACATGAAAAAATATGGAAGAAAATGAAAAATAGCCAAAGTAATCAATAAAATTAACAAAATTAATTTAAAAATGAACAAAAACAATAAGCAACACAAACAAGATAAGCCACAAACTGAGCAAAGTTGAAGAAAAATGATAATAAACCATGGAGTTTAATCAATGACAGTGGATTAAGACACTCGTTTATGTACAGTTAATGATACATTTGACTGAAAAAGTCATTTTTCTTCAGTTTTCTCTGTTTCTGACAGAATAACCCCCAACTTTACTCTGAGCTTTAATGAACATCTACATGATCAGTGAATTAAATATAGGTAAATACAGGATTTACACTGAAAAAACACAAAATACTGAAGATAAGATTACAATAAATGGTGATAAATCACTTAAGGAAGGTTAAATATAGAGAAAAATTTCATTTGGGAACTGACACAGAAGTAACACTGGGTCTTTATGAGTTAAACACACTGAGGTTTTTGTCCAGTGGAGGTCAAACTACAGGGTGGGGAAGCAAAATTTACAATATTTTGAGGCAGGGATTGAAAGACAGTGTATGACCAGTTAGTTTATTGAAAGTCATGAGAATTTATTTGCCACAAGAAAATTGAAATAATAGAAAATGTTTTTATTCTATGTGTCCTCCTTCTTTCTCAATAACTGCCTTCACACGCTTCCTGAAACTTGCGCAAGTGTTCTTCAAATATTGGGGTGACAACTTCTCCCATTCTTCTTTAATAGTATCTTCCAGACTTTCTGGTAATAGTTTTGCTCATAGTCATTCTGTGTTGTTAAATGTCTGATGTTAATTATCATTACACTGCATTATCACCACCTACTGTTGGGAGTGTGAATGGACGACACTCAGCTCCATAAAAAATAAAGCACAGGATTAGTTTATGAACATTATTTTGTCCAGACAAAGGCCCCCGACCACTGAAAACTGGTTCAAGACCCACATTTGAGCCATGACCCACCAGTTGAGAATCACTGCACTAACGGATGATATTTTCTATGTGTTACTGTTTCATTCATTAAGGTTAAAATCTGTCTAATCCAGGGATGTTAAAGTCAGTTTAGTTCAGCTTCCACATTCAGACCAGTATGATCTAAAGTGGATCAAACCAGTAAAATAATAACAGAATAATCTATAAATAATGACAAATCTGAACTTTTCTCTGTGTTTTAAACTGAAAAAAGAAAAAATTGCATAATGAAAATGTTTACATCTACAAATTATCCTTTAAAATGTGAATAACATGAGCAACCATAAAATAAGTGCAATTTCAACAATATTATGCCTCAGTTTATTGACATTCTGACGTTCCTGCAAAGTGCATTACATTCAATATTGTTCTATAGAAGACTGAGTAAAAATGCAGACATTATGTAGGGTTATAGGGTATTGTATCTGTGTAAATTTGACATAAAATTCATCTTTTGCGTCTCAATAAAATGTAAAAGTTCTGGTATAGAATAGATGATCATTTGGAGTTAAATGACACAAGTATAATCAGATTAAATCAGTGACACAAACAGTCCAATATGAACTCACGCATAATAACCTATATGATAATAATAACAACAATAACAACAACAACAAGGATAATAATAATAATAATAATAATAATAATAATAAAATAACAATAATAATAATAATATAATAATAATAATAATAATAATAATAATAATAACAATTAGGATAAATAAGTGCAATTTCAACAGTATTCTGTCTCATCTTATTATTAACACAACGCACAGATCACAGTGGATCTACAAATACACAAAAGATTTAATAACAGGCAGAATATTGGTACAATTACATTTAATTTTATTAAGACATTTCAGGTTGTTCATATTTACTCAGAATAGTTTGTAAATGGAAATATTTTCATGAAATTATACTGTTTTTATACTTTTAAAAACACTTTTCAAATATGTGAATGACGTCATGTTTTGTTTTCATGTAAACGTATATGTTTTCATGTTTTTTGCAATCTGTTTTATTTCTAAGGGCTAAAGTGAGGTCCTTTTGTTTGTTTTGTTGTATATTTGAAATAAACTGAACTGAACACTAAAACAAAGGGAAAAATTTGTATTTGTCATTATTTACAGGTTATTCTGTTATTATTTACTGGTCTGATCCACTTTAAGTCATTTTGGTCTGAACGTGGAAATAAAATGATTTTAACACCACTGATTGTTAATATCTTCAGTGTAATTTTTTGCATTTCACTCATTCATCTCATGGGCCGGATTGGACTGGAAGAACTTCTTTTAGACAATAGATTTTGAAAATCTTATTTAAAGAATCATTTTCACTTGTTCCATTGACAGATTTTTTTCTTGAATTAAGTAAAAAAAAAAAAAAAAAAAAAAATAAAGCAAATTTTTTTTGCTTGAATTAAGACAAAAAAAATCTGCCAGTGGAACAAGTGGAAATTATCTTGGTTAGATTTCTTCAAATCAGATTTTCCAGATCTATTGTCTAAAGATCAGTTCTTATATCTCACTGAAAAGTTCCTCTTTAGGTGATTGTGTCTGATTTAAGTGTGATGAGATATTTGGACTAGAAATGAAAAAATACACTTGGTCAGATTTACTTTTTTCCAGTGCATATATTTAGAGTCATACACATGTGCATATTCAGACCTTTATATGTGTATGAATATATTTTGTTGTATTGATCATTTTTCCTGCTTTTTATTGGACTTGAATGGACCAACTGTGACACATAATAATTTCCCCTGGGATTAAGAAAGTTTTCTGGCTCTGACTGTGGTTCTGATAAAACAGTATTTGCTGGAATCGTGCAGCAGATGGCGCTGTTACACTTCACACTGACCTCAAACACCAGCAAGAAGAGCAGAAAATGAGGGGGATATAACAAAGTAATAGAGTAATAAAGTATAATAATAAAGTAAAATAGTGAAAATATCTTATCACAAAACCCTTCAGATACTAGTGTGACCAGAATAAAAACATTTATCTGCTGTAAATAGAAAAAAGAGAGAAGAAGCTGCACCTAACGTCTGGAAAAAGTCTCCAGAATCACAGCAAAATAAAAGACAAAGCTTGATTTATTTATTATTTGTCTATTCCAGTTGGTTTTAGTATCACAGAGTTTTTCCTTCATAATTAACCCGAGATAAATACAAGAACAATGTGGTGGTAAAAGTTCAAGTGTGGAACAAAAGGAACATGTGGTTTGGTCTCGTTCACATTGTACAGGAATTTAAAAAAAAAAAAAAAAATCACTCACATTTTCACTTCAACCAAACACTGTGAACAGTTTTCAGTCCTGTCGATGCATGTTGTTTAAAGCTTTTTGTTATTTTCAGCTGAATTCAAGGTGTACTTTTACCTTCTGTTGTCATTTCTATTAACGTCTAAAGGCTTTTACAGAGAAAAAAAGGTGAAAGAAAAACATATTCATGCTAAAACAAGACATTTTCACATTATGACAAACATACACACCATAAGTTTCCAGGTTATTTGAATACTCTGTAGTTCTAGTTATAGGATGGTTTAACTTTAAATTAATCTAAAAAGTTAAAGTTCTTCTTATAACATGAATGAAACTGTTTTGTTTTAACATTAAATGATTTTTTTCATTACAAGAACAAATTTAGTTTAACATGAACATATTGTTTTAGTACAAAAAATGTGTTATATTAACATGAAAACCTCTTTTTACAGCACAAAACTATATTTCTATGACATTCAAATGTGTTTTACCACTTTCATAAGGCTTTAATGTGACACTGATCTGATTTTTAACTTTACGCTGCAAAAGCCCGTCTGTTTCTCAGCTAATGTTCACACATGAAATAAAGTTTAAACTGAACTGAAACTGATGAAATGTAGTTTTACACATGATTTTTTCAAGTCAGTGTTTGGGATAAATTTACTGCTATAAAAGGTACGAACTGAGACATTCTTAACCCTTTAACCCCTGACGTGTCTGTGGTGAGCATTCTGACTGTATGATTTATTTTAAATATTCATAAAATTCAACCATTTGCTCAATAAGAAAACTTTCCATACATGTTGATAGAATAGACCTTGTTCTTTCCATAGACGTCTGAGCATGCTCAGTTCACCACCGCCTGTGGAATGGGGCGTAAAACACAGAGCAGTGAGACGACACACTAAAAAACAGACTGTTTGGGCTTCTTTTTTTAACACCATTTTTCTTGTTTTTACTGTTGTTTTCAGTGTTTTGGAGATTTTCCTTTATTTATTTTACTGTGTTTTTACCGAGTTTTGACCGTGTAATTGCTTTTTGGAGTTAAACCAGGTATTAAAAAATTAAAATGATTAAAAAGTGCCAAACAAAATCAATAAATGTATCAGATTATTTCAGAAATGTAGAAATTAAACATGAATAATCAACATACGAATGAAAATTAGCAAGAAAAAAAACAAAATGAGTAAAAATGAACATAACAATCCAAAAAATTATAAAAAAAAAAAAAAAGGAAAAATAATCAACAAAATTGACAGAAATACCAAATATGAACAAAAAAATCAACAAAATGAGTTAAAAGAACAAAAATAAAGTAAAAGCAATTAACAAAAACTGAAATGAACAATTCCAGGTGTGTTCCAGTTCACAGTTCATGTCACACATTCTAGTCATGTGATTTTCCATTTATTTATTTATTTATGTTTTTACTGAATTTTGACTGTGTGACTGCTTTTTGGAGTACAACCAGGTGTCTAAAAGCAGCTGGACTCATTTATATATAAAAGAAGAGCCCCAAACAAAAACTACTGAGCCTAACTTCAAATCCTTGTTGTTCCGTGTGTTCCAGTTCACAGTTCATCTTCAACATCCTAAATCTTATTGATATACATTCCAAGTGCCTTATTTAGTAAAAACCTGTCATACTTCCATTCCTCTCTTTGTCTTTTTCTGTTCTTCCACCTGTTTTGACCCTAAAACACACAGTAAAACAAAACCACTGAAGAAAAGGAACACAAGCACATACTCACAGCAGCTTTAATGAACCTGAAACAGACGCACACTCACAGCACATTTACCTGGAATCATGTCTCAGAGGTTAAAGGGTTAAAAGTAAAAACGGGCGAGTGATGAGGACTAAATGGATAAAACATCTGAAAACGAGGCTGCACTATATAGGCAACATAAAGGATGAGTAATATAAAATCCATACACATCTCTGCGCACACACACACACACACACACACACACACAGAGAACAGGGTGTACTCAGTGAACACTCTGTTCTCAGTGAGTCGGAGTCGCAGCAGAAACAGCCTCGACTCCAGAGACGTGAAGTTAAAGTGGACTTAAAAGCTTCAAAGTTTGAAAATCAGCCCATGTTTGTGTTTGTGTTTGTGTCTGTGGACGTCACACCTACATTAAACCATCACAATGCACTTTATTATAATACTTTTAAAGCATCACTTCTGAAAACTACAGTTTCCACAAAGAAGTCGATATAAAGTGAAAAAGTTGCAAAATAAAAATTTTAATTCTGTGCATTTCTTTAAAGGAGGTTTGGAGTGAATGAAGCGGTCAGCAGGTGGCGCCGTAGGGTATGAGTTTAAATGATTAGGACAAGGATTAATCTGCATGTCCATACTGTTCTAACTAGGTTCTGCTTTGAGATGCATTTATAGAACATTGTTGTACACTTTTAGTACATTTTTATGCAAATTCATAGACTTATGCTGGAAAAAGTCCGATCCACCTACAATAGGTTCTTGGTTTAATGCTATGGCAGAACGTATGGCCCCGGAGAAAAGAACTCTATATAAAAAAAAAAAAAAAAAAAAAAAAAAATCCCCCCAAAAATCCATGTAACCCTTTCAAATTAATGGTTGTGTTCTTTCTCTATATATTTTTTTACCCATGAAATAAAATTAAAACCCAAATTGAGCAAAAAGTCAAACAGTAAAGTGAAGAAAATCAACAAAACAAGCAAAAGGATGAAAGAAACCCACAAAAATGAATAAAACACAAAAATAAACCAAATAATCAATAGAAGTAAAACCAAATGAGCAAAAAACAAACAAATTGAATAATAAAGAAAATGCAAAAAACTAATAATAAAAGAAATCAACAAAAATGAATAAAATAACAAGAAAATATACAAAATAATCAATAAAAGTAAAATAAAAATGAGTAAAAAACCAAACAGAAAAATTAAGAAAATCAACAAAAACAAGCAAAAGATGAAGGAAACCCACAAAAATGAATAAAACACAAAAATAAACCAAATAATCAATAGAAGTAAAACCAAAATGAGGAAAAACAAACAAAACAAACTGAATAGTAAAGAAAATGCACAAAAAGTAAACAATAAAGGAAATAAACAACAAAAAAAATAATAACAAGCAAATATACATAATAATCAATAAAGTAAAACCAAAATGAGCAACAAAAACAAACAAATAAAATAATAAATAAAAGATGTTGATGTTCTTCTGACTGAATCGGGTTCTGCTTTGAGATGCTTTTAAATGTTTGGTACATCAGAATTGAATTAAAGACATGTTTCTATTTCCTCTAAAAACTTCAAAATGCACATTAAATACATTTATCAAACTGCAGGACTAAAACTGGACTCATTTGTGTTTAGTTGGTGTTTCAGTTTGGATCTCCCCGTCCTGTCATCAGATTCGATCCTTAAGTGAACGCGTTTCAGCTGCAGATGTAATGAAACAGTTACATGAACAAACAGGTAAAACCACGTCAAAGCTTTAACAGAAACTGGATCGCTGTGTTCCAGTTTAACATCTGATACCAGGGATTTAATTCAGAGCCTCCTGACACATAAGTGACCGATGTTTACATCAATGAACTTAAAACCAGCTCAAAAACACACGTATGAGGAAGTTCCATCCACTGGAGAACCACTGCACTGATGTTCTACTTCTTTAACGGAGCGTCTCATTTATGAAACAAGTGTCAGTTTGGAGAAACATGAACGACTGGACTGTGTTTCAATGGATAAAGGTCATGATGAGTCCAGACTGACGCTGTTCACTAGTGATGGATGCATCTGAACTAAACTAAAACCAATGAAGAGATGGTTTAAACATAAAGAGCCAAACATCCACCGCTGACCAGAACATCTACTGATCTGAACTGTTTCATACCTGCTGATCCACTAACCCTATCCATACATGTCAATAATTGGTGTAAAATGCAATTATTTGTCATTTCATGGTCATCAGATATGACCCATTTGTGACATTCAGGGGCTCCATAGTTACCATGGAAACACAGTCATCTTCTACAACATTGATTGACCAGTAAAACCCATGCAGTTGGATCAATGACGGTGGATGGACACACTGGGTTTAAGTTCAGTTAAGGAGAGATTTACTCAAAAAGTCACGTTTCTGATCTAATAACCATCAACTTTAATCTGAGCTTTTACGAACATCTACATGATCAGTAAATTAAATATGGGAAAACGCCTGATTTGCACTGAAAAAAGGCCAAATAAAGAAGATAGTATTATAAAAAATGGTGATAAATCATTTAAGAAAGGTTAAATATAAAGAAAAAAATCATTTGGGAACTGACACAAAAGTAGCATTGGGTCTTTACGGGTTAAACAGACCAGAGGTTGGTAAAACCATTAAAAAAACAAAACAGTGAAGCTAAACTAAATGAGGGTTAAAACAGACTAAAATTTAGTAAAAGAAGTCTAAAAGATGGTTAAACCAGACTTAAAGTTGGTTAAACTAGACCAAAGTATACAAAAACTAAACCAAGAGATGGTTTAAACTGAGTAAAAGTTGACAAACCAACACAAAAGACACTAAAATTAAACCTGACAGCAGCAGCTAGGGATGGGAATAAGAATTTAACGATTCCAATTCCACTATCGATTCTGCTTATCGATCCGATTCCTTATCGATTCTCATTGGGTGAGGGAATAAAAGAGTACAAACAGGTGTGTTTGCATTAACTGTCTGTTATATTTCCATCTGCACAGAAAATAGAACATATACAGTATGAAATAATAAGAACAGATGACACCAGGCCCAGGTTGGGGGGGGGGGGGGGGGGGGGTGCGACAGTGGAAGTGAAACTCCAGACTCTTTACTAATTCCTCTGTTGCTGCATTTCCACTACATGGAACCGCTTCGACTCTGCTCGTCCAGTTGTTGTGCTCCTCATTTCCTTCCTCTACCTTCAGAAACTTGTATCTGAGGGGGAACCACGTTTGTTTCCTGCACCAGAACCAGAACTGGACCCGGATGACGGCCTGGTGTTCACTCTGCCGCTAGATTCACAAGCACCGCTGAGTAGAGAATCAGATGAATCACATGTGGACAAATGTTTGAACAGACTGGAGGGATTCCAACCTTTAGAAGGAATGGAAGCTTTGATGGTGTTCAACTGGACCTGGTGTCTGTTTAGACCGGTTCTGCCTCAACGCCATGTTGGCTACGATCTGACCAAAACAATGCAGCGTATGCGTGACATCATCGCACATGTGCAACGAAGGCGGAATCGATAAGCAGAATCATTAAGCAGGCAGGCAAACGATTCCAAGGAATCGAGCTACTGGGATCCTGTTCTCGATTCCCATCCCTAGCGGCAGTGCAACCATATGATATTATATGGCTGCAACAAACATGATGCGGAAACGGCTGAAATGCGGAAACAGCTGGAGGAATATGCATAAAGGGAAGGGAGCTCCTGCCGTTTCCCACAATGCACATCGCGACAAAATTCCACAGATGCCCGAGTTCCCTCCAGCTCTGTTTGTAAACACATAGTCTGTTTGTGGTGGATGGAACTAAGAAACTGTTCACCTTCATGCAAGAGATTCAGGTGAGGAATGACAGACAGACGAACAGACTCATGAGGATATGACTGAGGTTTGACAGATTGGATGAAAAATTGGTCACAAAGTCTCCCGCACCTTTAATGGTCCCATTTCTCATCACTTGTGGTTTAGAGCAAGGTTCTAATAGTTTTGGATTTTTCATTCTAGTTTAGTTTTATTTAGTTTTGACTTTTTTTTTCTCTAATTCACTTAGTTTTAATTCATTTTTAGAGCAGGTTTGCTAGTTTTTATTAGTTTTAATTTTTTCTAAATGCTTAGTTTTAGTTTAGTTTTAGTATTAATTTTAGTTTAGTCGTCTCTTTTCTCTTCTTCTCTGTCGTCGTATTCAAATAAATCCCAGACAGGACTCTGCTGCTTTCTCCCAACTTTAGTCTCCATGTTTCCAGGTAGAGTGGGGACCAGAAGACCACTGGAAACCACAAGTGACGGACCGTCAAGTGTCGTACGGTGCCGCTTGCTAAAATTGCTGGAGTGAAATAAATTGCTTTCGTATCAATCCAACGTTGACAAAGATGAAAACGAAGGGAATTTTATCCATAATTTTTATCCGTTTTAGTCAGTTTTGTAAACACACAATACAGTTTCAGTTAGTTGTCGTTTTTTTCTTTTAATTAGAGTTTTTATTTATTTCAGTTAACGAAAATGTTTTTACAATTCTAGTTTTCGTCATTTCGTTAGTTTTCGTTAACGATAATAACCTTGGTTTAGAGTCGTCTTCTCATCCTTACTCTACCTGGAAACATGCAGACTCAAGTTGTTTGAAAGCAGCAGAGTCCTGTTTTCTGTGACTACGACGGCGAGCGAAGAAGATAAAAGATATGAAAAAACTAAGCATTTAGAAAATAACACAAACTAATAAAAACTAGCAAACCTACTCTAAAAACGAATTAAAACGAACTGAAAAAGAGAAAAAAAAAGTCAAAACTAAATAAAAGTAAACTATAATGAAAAATCCAAAACTATTAGAACCTTGATCTGAACATACAGGATATATCCAGGTGATGGTTTAATTAGAAATAAGAGTGTAACCTTAACGTACATGTAAACTTAATGACTCTGAACAGGTCTGCATGGTCCGTCTTACAGCCCACTCCGACATGCATGGCCAACAGAGCTCACAGCTTTAATATATTCTGTTTCTGCAACTAGATCCTCCTAAATCTTACACATTGAACCTTTAAAGCTTATGTATCGTGTGTCTGTAAAACTAAACCACTCAGTGTCCTGGTTCTACGCTGGATACAAAGGTATGTTACGTTTCCAAATCCTTTTTAATTGTCTTTTGTTACATAAATAAGGTGTAAAACATGACCAGATTTACTAAAACTAGACAAATCTCGCTGTAGTTTTAAAACTTGTATGTAGCGTTTGGACACGTATGAACATCTGATCATGTTTTAGGTCAAACTTATCCCAAAAAAAAAAGACAGAAAAGGATAATAAACCTGCACAATAACACAATAAATGCAGATATCTGTCCGTTAATCCATAAAGATCCAAACCATCTACTGATCTGAACTGTTTAACACCTGTTGATTCATTAATTCTATCAATAAATGTAAATAATTGGTGTAAAATACAGTTTGTCATCTTTTCATGGTCATCTGATTTGACCCATTTGGACATTCGGAGGCTCTGTAGTTACCATGGAAACGCCATCATCTTGGTTGGATCGATGACGGTGGATGGACACACTGGGTTTTACATGTTAGATAAATAAAATTAACAACAAAAAAAAAAAAAAAAAAAAAAGTAATAAATAATGTGGGAAAAAACAAGCAAAAAATGAACAAAAATGAAGCAAAAAAAGAACAAAATAACAACAAAAACAGCTAATCAATTACATGAAAAAAAAAGAATAATAAATCAACAAAATACAAAGTAACATGAACAAAATAACCCACAAACTGAACAAAATTGAAAATAAAACAAAAAACAAAAAAGGCGACAAAATGAACAAATAAAGTTAAAAAAAAAAAAAACAGTAAGAAAATTTAGTCACAGTCATCTTCTACAACATTGATTCACCAGTAAATCCCATGGAGTTGGATCAATGACAGTGGACGGACACACTGGGTTTTATGTTAGATAAATAAAATTAACAAAAAAAAAGAAAAAAAAAACCCAAATAATAAATAATGGGGGAAAAAAAAGCAAAAAATGAATAAAAATTAAGTGAATAAGAATAAATAAACAACAAAAACAGCTAAAGTAAAGAATAAAATGAACAAAATAAATAATAAATCAACAAACATACTAAGTAACATGAGCAAATAACCCATAAACTGAGCAAAACTGAAGATAAAACAAAAATAAAATAGGTGACAAAATGAACAAAAGCAAATAAAGTACAAAAAATGAATTAAAAAAACAAAAAAAAGTAAGAAGATTCAGTCACACAGTCATCTTCTACAACATTGATTCACCAGTAAATCCCATGGAGTTGGATCAATGACAGTGGACGGACACATGAAAGTCACACAGCTTTAAGAAAAATTAGTGTAATTTTACCAATATTCTGCCTGTTACTAAATGTTTTGTGTTTGTAGATCCACTGGGATCTGTAAGTTGTGTTAATAACAAGATGAGACATAATGTTGTTGAAATAGCACTTATACTTCTAAAGAAATTTCAGATTGTTCAGGTTATTCACATTTTCACAAGGTAATTTTACTTTTTTCACACTAAATAAAAGTAACAAAAAAAAAAAAAAACTAAGAGAAAAATGAGCAGTTATTACTAGGGTTGTAACGATTACCGGTGTAATGAGAAACAGTGATAAAATTGCAGACGGTTAGCATTACTGTTTCAATTCTAATTATCATGATAACCGTGTTTGATTACCGCACTTTTAGGGGAAAAAACTGTTACATAAAGATCTGCTTTTATGTCAAATATTTGAGTATAGTTTTAATTTATTACCATTTTAATTTTCTATATCTAATATCTGGAACCAATATTCACTTTGAAAGTCTTTGTATTTGTGTGTTATTTATGCAATAAATTATATACATTTTTCAAATCCAATTTATATACAAATCCAATTTTTATACAAAAAACACACAAAAATTATATATAATTATAATTATATAATTTTTAGTTTATAGTAGGTTAAAGTGAAAAAAATAATAGACAGACGATATAAATGAAGTTGTGCTGAAAAAAAAAAAAAAAACAGATCCCAAACATGGGTATAGATACATTTGTTTATATAGTATATAAAGGCAAAATCAAAAGGACTGAAAAATGGACAAAATAGACTCAGACCACTAAGGGTTAATATTTGAATGTTTCTGCCAACAGAAGGTACATTGTGCCAATTATCTTTATTTTATTTTTTGAAATACAACTTGGTTAAATTATTTCCGTGTGTGTATTAGTACTTTTTGAACATTCTGAGCACATTTCAACAATACCGCGATAATAATGATAACCGTGATATGAAATTTTCATATGGTTCCATCCCTAGTTATTACTTATAAGTTATTAAGTCTATTATTCTTCTGGTCCATTTGAGATCATATTGGGTTGTATGTGGAACCTGAACTAAAATGGGTTTGACAGCCCTGATGTAGACGGGTCCATTTACCCACCGAACACAACTCAACAAACATTAATATTCATTTGGAGTCGTGTTTCAGACCACCTGGTGAACGCAGCTCTACTGTTCACTCTACTTTTAGCTCCATTTTGGTCTCCTCCGCCCCTCGGGGACATGCTGGGCTCTGCACCTGCTAAATGCATCATGTAAATGTATGTTCTTTAGGACTGGGCAGGTCAAACACAGCAGGTTTTTCCACAGTATTTCCACTACAGCTGCATTCTGCTGCATAAACCATGGCTGAATAGTGCACTGTGAGCCAAAACAATAAGCTGAGAATGCAGAGAAAACAAAGCTACATCGAGCTGAAGGAAACTGCAGAGTCAGGTGTTCGACATTGTCTTCCATCTATTTCAAAGATGAGATACAACAGCATCTGACACGGACACAGTTTGGGTTTTCCAAAAATGTAAGACAGACGATAAAACGATTCTACTGCGTATGAGATGAAGAATTATTCATACACTTGTAGATTTAGTGCAGGGTGTCGAACTCATTTTAGTTCAGGTTCCACATTCAGCCAAATATGATCTCAACTGGGTTGAACCAGTAAAATAATAACAGTGAAAAAGTACAATTACATGATGGAAATGTTTACATCTACAAAGTATCCTTTAAAAAATGTGAACGACCTGAAATTTCTGAAGAAAAAAAAACACATTTTTATTCTCATTCCTGTTTAAATCCCCTTTGAGCAGGTGCAATGATTACACAGCGAGTCCAAGTTACATTTTAGCGATGAAGAATACATCACATCATCATCATTTCATGAAAAGAGGAGAAAAAAAAGACATTTTCTCTTTACGGGTATTTATCTCATTCACATTTGTCTGAAAGGATAAAAATGTGAATAACATGAACCTAAAAATTCTTAAGAAAAATAAGTGCAAATTTAACAATATTCTTCCTCAGTTTATCATTTCCACATGTACATTAAAACTTACAGATCACAGTGGATCTACAAATACACAAAACATTTAATAACAGACAGAATGTTGGTTCAATTTCACAGATTTATATCAAGACATTTCAGTTTGTTCATATTTGTTCAGGTTTCTCAGTTTTTGTGAGAGGATAGTTTGTAAATGTAAATATTTTCATATAATTTAACTTCTTCGAAGATAAAAATGTGTAATTGTCATTATTATAGGTTATTCTGTTATTATTTCCTGGTCTGATCCACTTTAGATCACATTGGTCTGAATGTGGAACCAGAACTAAAATTATAAAACTTTCTTATTCTAAAATAAAGGGAACATTTTGGAGTTGTTATTATTTATAGGTTATTATGATCGTATTTACTGGTCCGACCCACTTGAGACTGAATTTGTCTGTATGTATTTGGGATCCTTGATTGTTAATATCTTCAGTGTAATTTTTTTCATTTCACAAATTCATCCCTGATAGGACCTTTGGTGGCCGGTTTTAGTCCGTGGGCCGCATGTTTGACACCCCTGCTGTAAAACCATTAACAGAGAAACATGTTCTAATATGACCAGCAGGTCAGTGTTTAGAGAAGTTAGAGACCAGACTGACTCCTGGAAAAAAAACAGACATTTTAAGGGGCGTCATGTGGAGGAAGGATTCTCTAAGAGTCAGCTCCTAGTGGCCATCAGTGGTATTACACTTTAAGAACCTTCCAGCTGTGATTGTTCATCTCATTCATCTACACGTCTTACAAGAAAAATTCTGCTTAATTCCAGTTCTGTACAGAAGTATGAGAAGTCTATCTGTTGGTATTCGACTTCCTGGTCCAATCATAGTTTTATCATCTTATAAACATTTGAAAAATCTGGGCTATGCTGACTTAGATAAAGAGATTTAACAGTCTTTTATTCTTCAGCCTTCACCCACTGACCGACTTCAGACTGAAGAACAAACACCGACTGAGGAGTTCAATCCATGACATGTTTGAGATCATGCTTCTATCTGGACAGTTTATCCAGTGTTTTGTGTAGGCTAATGGTGCATGAAATACAGATACATTTTTAATTATTTTGTATTACTTATCTGTGCTAACATTGTCCTTGTTGCATTTTATGGTATCTGTATTTGACCCTGTTTGTATTGTGTGTGTTTTTGTGTAACATCAACCAGCCAGGAGATCTACAGGTGGACATTAGCCTTAGGCTATAATCTGGCATATTTACATTTTTAAAAAAAAATGTTCATTAATATGCTTGTTTCTCCTTTTCATAAATAAATAAATTAAATAAATCCTGATTCTACTTGAATTTTAAAACTATGCTAATTTTAGGTTTCATTTTATTTCACTTCAATTTATGATGTGTTTCTGTTATTAAACACAACTGAAACAGTACGATTTTAGATTTTATTAAGTGTAATTTTCTCATTCAGTAGAAGCACAAGTGAAGAACATTTCAGACCATTCAACAAAATGGTCGGCTCTTCAAACACTACGGTGAACACACAACATGTTAACACTTTAAACTGAAATTTCTATGAGCCTTGTATCTTTAAGGCTGTATTTTCTGATCGACGCTCACAGAAGTTGCAGGTTTCTTTGCAAACAGCTTAAGAATGCTTCCTCTTGTCTAGAACAGATCGTGCCTGGGTGTTGGCTGGCCTCCGTCCTTCTGTGGAAGCCATCCAACGCTCTCCTTTCACTCACAAGAGGCCACTGGGGACGCGACTCAAATGAGGCCATTGACATTCGCTCTCTGGTTGCGACTGCACCGTCAGCTGTGCATTTTAGAACTTAACATTAGACACAGATTTTCAGGTTAACACACGGACCTTTCACACATTGTTGTCAACATTAGAACGCTCGCACTGAAAAAAATAGGACCAGTATCCCTGTATCTCACTGGCATGTTCCATCAAGAACCAATCCCCAGTGGAACATGTGAGGTTGTCAGGTTCTGCGTCTATGTTCCAGTTCGTGGGCTGGATGCAGATCAGTCTAACAATAGAAGTGGGCGGTACTTTCACTGGAGGAGAACTCAACTAATTCAATTCAAGTCCATATATGACTTCTTTGAAATCAACATATTGGTGACTTTGAGTTTAGACCTTCAAGGTCACTCAAGGTCAAAGGTCATGGACCCAAATGAAAGTCCGTCTATGACTTCCTGTCAGTGCTCAATAATAACTATAGATATCTCTAACCATTTCCACCAAAATATGGCCCAATATAACTAATGGCAAATTTTTAATATTTCAAAAATTTGTGAAAAATTCAAAAACCAAATGCTCAAAACTGTGAACAAACTTTGTAGACACTGTCCCAAGGAAGATACATATAAAATTTGAAATAAATCCGACCAGGAGTTTTGTCAGAGAAGAAGTTTCAAGAAATTGCTAACGAAGAAGACAATGATGACAGTGCCTTCAGAATATCTAAAGGCCCATCGACCGGTGAGATAACAATCGGTCCTAGACTCACTCAGTGAAGAGTAGAGTGTCCTCTATCACCACAGTGGTCTGACATAATTCACAACTTGTGCAACAAAGTGAAAGGATGACTGAAGAGAAACAAGAACCAAACTAGAAAAGCACTGAGTTATACGACGACTGAAACCTGTTGGATCTCAGCTCTGGTTTGGTGTTGACACTAACAACATGTGCAGAACTGAGAGAGGAGACACTAAACTAATGGAGCTTAGCAGGATTTATAGGGAACGGTTGGTTACTGGTTAACATCTCTGGGTTTGGATAAATAAAGCTTATGTCCTGTCAGACCTTATGTTTTCAAGTTAATTAGTTACATGGCGACTTTTGCAAATCACTATTGTGACTTATACTGGGGTTTTTTTCACTTGTGTGTTCAGATGAAGTGTGTTTCGGGCCTCTTTGCTGTTGTATTATCACATTTTTACGGTTTTCACGCCAACATCATGCCAGCGTTCCCTCAGCTGGAGAACCATCTAATGGCAGCAACATCCCCTTGTAAAGTTACGTCTACAAAAACATAGACTTCAATCCAGTGGAGTGTCTTTGTCGTTGATGTTCTAACTTTTTCCAGGGTGTTCTGTTTTAGCGGGTAACCAGCTGAACTGATACGGTTCCCGTGGTACTAAAAGGTCTATGTCAAGCCTCTTCTGCTCCTTTTCGTTGTTAACCGTCCGGTATCCGAGCAGTGACATCGCCCCCTTACAAACCTCCTGAATCCGTTTGACCTTCCCATGGGGCAGCATCGTACGCCAGGCCTGGGAGACGTCGGCGGCGTTACGGGACGTTATTTTAAAGGCCTCCTTCCTGGTGCCTTTACCTTTTCCATGGGTTACTCTGTAGATCCAGTCCTCCAGGGGTTTGGTCATCTCCAGACCAACAAACTCATACATGGAGTTAATCTCCTCCAGCGGGTTCCGAGCGAGGTCCTCATATCGGACCATCTTGTAGCGTCCCTTTAGGAACGGGGGGGGCTTTAGGATGGCCCGCTCGTTGATGCGAACGTGGCTGCGACAGATCTCCTGCATGACCTGGTACTGCACCTCGGCCGTCGGGATGCTCCGCTGCTCCAGGACGATGGCGTTGTCGCTCATGAATGCTTTAGCCGACTCCTCCTGGACCGCATCACGGCCCGCGGGTCTCGGACCAAGTGGATGATCCGGAGGTCCAGGTTGGGGTCTTGTAGGAGCGGGTAGAGGGATTCGAGCTCGAAGAACCGAACCTCTTTCAACACACGTGGCTGTAGGTTCCGCAGGCGTTTTCCACACCCTGCAGCGTCCTGGCGTCACACAACTGGAGGCAGCGAGTCTGGTTGCTGATCTGGTTCCGCGGCGTGAGGGGGCAGGCCGGAGGTGAACACAGCGCTCGACTGTGACTCCACATGAACAGTGATGAAACCATGTGCTGCTCCGGCAGGTAGGCCTCCATGACAGAGAAGCGCACTGGAAAACGCTGCGTAAAAGGTCCCTGACGGCCATTCGAAGTGTACGTGCTCCGGGTTTCTGCAGTTTGGTCCACACGTGCCAAGCAGGTTCCATCAGGTAGAACACCGACGGGTGCTGGCTGAACACCTGACCAAGAAGGAGGAGCCAGATCGCCATGACGATAATAACAGGACGTGAACTTTGCCATTGGATGGAGTCGATCCGCAAGGACTGAGCTGGACGTACCACCCACAGAACAGAACCACCGCCGCTCCCTGAAGGATGACCAGGAAGATCATGGTGCTGAGGTTGACTCTGCAGCGTGGCATGATGCAGGACGGAAGCGAATCTGGAAATCTGATGGGCTGAAGGAGTGTCTCAATTCTGCGAGAGAACAGAAATGGAAAAGTTATATCAAAACATGAATTCCTTCTTAACTTTACATTCAATACATCATACAAAAAACTGAAAATGCTCAAAACCCTGATGAAATCATTTTTTTAGCGTAATAATGTACAGTAAAGTTGACAGAAGATGGACCTGCCTGGGAAGTAACGACAGAGAATCTATGTAAAGTATCAGGAGCTAGATGTGAGAGTCTTGGAGCTGAGTAAATAATATCAGACTGTTCAAAGTCAGCAGTGACAACAAATACAATACTTTTCTATCACTAAATAACATGAGACTAATAAACCTGGGAACCTCCGACAACTTAGAAACGTGAGGCCCCTTTATTACTTATTCATTTACTGGAATGAACCCTGGATATGACGCCAAGACTCCCAGGATAAATGCTAAACCCACTGAACATATGAGGGTTATTCATCTGAGCAGCAACAAAGACACTTTTCCTACTTCAAGTCTTGGGCAGGAAATAAAAAGAATAAATATTACAAATCATCCAAAATGATTCACACTAGAGTAATAATAGTAATACTAGTATCTCATTAAGGTCTGTTTCTCTTATGTCATTATTGCTTTTAGATACATATTTTACAGGTTATGTTATTTATTTGAGATTCATATTGGTCTGTATGTGGAACCTGACTAAAATGACTTAACACCCCTGACTATTGTTAATATCTTTCATGTAATTTTTTCACTGAAGGGCCAGATCTGACTCTATAGTGGGCTGGTTTTGGCCCACAGGCCGCATGTTTGACACACATGGGTCAGTTTATTATTAAGATTTAGATGTTGTGAGTAGATCTTTGCATTGGATCAGGGGTTCATTCATTCTAATACGTTTCTAAAACCGTATAGACTTTCATATTTTTATGCATTTCAGCTGGAACCTGAGCACATTCAGAACATATGACACAAATCTGTCGCATGTGTTTGTATGAGATCATGATTCAAAGAAGAAAGAAATAAAAAGACTTCACTCAATATTCAAGCCCAAAGCACTGAACATCATTTTCAATTATTACTGACTGTCAAACATACGGCTTGTGGGCCAAAACTGGCCTGCCAAGGGGTCCAACCCAGCCCCTGGGATGAACTTGTGTAATGCAAAAATGACACTGAAGATATTAACAATCAAGGATGTTAAACTTCAGGTTCCACATACAGATCAATATGATCTAAAGTGGGTGCAGACCAGAAAAATATTATCATAATAACCTATAAATAATGAAAACTATAAATTTCTCTTTTTTTGTGAAAAAAGTAAATTACATGGAAATGTTTACATTTACAAACTATTCTTTCTCAAAAAATGTGAATAACCTGAACAAATATGGACAACATGAATGTCTTAAGAAAATATAAATGTAATTGTACCAATATTCTGTCTCTTTTTTAAATGTTTTGTGTATTTGTAGATCCACTGTGATCTGTAAGTTATAATGTTACATGTGGAAATGATAAACCGAGGCAGGATATTATTAAAATTACACCTATTTTTCTAAGAAATTTCAGGTTGTTCTTGTTATTCACTATTTTTTAAAGGACAGTTTGTAGATGTTAACATTTTCCTGTAAGCAGATTTACCTTTTTTCACTTAAACATGGAGAAAAATTATTTATTTTTTTAGGTTTTTATATTATTTTACTGGTTGTTTGAGGTTGTTCATGTTAATCACATTTTTAAAAGATAGTTTGTAGATGTAAATGTTTTTCATAATGTAATTTTACTTTTTTTTTACTGTTATTTTACTGGTCTGACCCATTTCAGTCATATTGGCTGAATGCAACCTGAACTAAAATGAGTTTGACTTCTATGCTGTAAGAGAAAAGGAGGAAAAACAACTCCCTAAAACATCCCACACATTAATGTGAGCACACGATTTACTAATGCAAAACTGCTGACACTGTATGTTGAGTTCTGAGATGACTTTCCAAACACATGCTGCAACATGTGGCACGGATGATGTGATGTGAAGGAAACATGGACATTAATGTGTCAAATGTGTCTTCCATCTATTCTGTTGCATGAACGAACGGGCCAAGGAAAGACTGAGGCAGAGGACAGTGAAGGTCTGTTCATGAAGTGTACATAATCTGCTGCTTATTGAACAAGCCCTGACATGAGCCCGTCACCTCCAGACCCTGAGGCTACCAAGGTAAACAACACTCATCATGACACATCCTCCTTCCACTACGTTCACTGACGTTTCCTCGTCTTTGTCTCACACATTCAGTCCAGGTTTCAGGTCTGTTTCACCAAAATGCTCTGATAGTTCACCACAATGTCAATACTCATTCCTTTTATCTGTTTATCATCTTAAATCCAGTTTAATATAAACAGTTAAAAAATGTGAACACCCACAGTGTATGTTTTATCGCTTTGAAAAGATTAGATTATACTTCCTTTGCTGTTGCAAACCATGATGTATAATGTACACAACGAAAATGACCTTCACACCATTGATATTAACATCCTTATATCCTTATCTCTGTCTATCTTACTAGTTTGATTGTCCACTTCTGTCATATATATTTTTATTGCACCACTATTATATTTCATATTTTCTGATATATGTTTATATTTTACTGTGTTCTATTTGTCATACAGTGTACTGTCAGAGATAACCTGTGTAATTAAAATAAAGCCTAATCTATTCTATTGTGAAATCTTTGCATTTGTCCCTCTGGTGTCCTACATTAAATAAAGTCAGACTACACTCACATGTAGAATCTTTTTCTGATGGGAAAAAATTAAGACAACAATAAATAAATAAAAAAATAAGCCACCTTAACCCATAGAGACCCAAACATCCACCGCCCCAGACCCAGAACCATCTACTGATGTAACTGTTTAATACCTGTTGATCCATTAATCCTATCAATCCATGTAAATAACTGATGTAAAATACAGTTTGTCATCTTTTCATGGTCATCAGATATGACCCATTTGGACATTCAGAGGTCCATAGTTACCATGGAAAACACAGTCATATTCTACAATGATGATTTACCAGTAAAACCCATGGAGGTGGATCAATGACAGCGGATGGACACACTGGGTTTATGTTCAGTAAATGAGAGATTTGCTGAAAAAGTCACTTCTTCTTTCCACAATTTTCTCTGTTTCTGATCTAATAACCCTCAAATTTAATCTGAGCTTTTTAGAACATCTACATGATCAGTGAATTAAATATAGGAACATACATGATTTACACTGAAAAAAAGCCTAAATAAAGATGATAATATTACTATAATTGGTGATAAATCACTTAAGAAAGGTTAAATACGGAGAAAATTATTTGAGGAGCTGCCACAAAAGTAGCTCTGGGTCTTTATGGTTAAAATGGAGGTCAGAATGCCTCCATTATTGTAACTTTCATTCACCTACTGTAGTTTTACCAGTTGCCAGTCCAGTTTTACTCCATAATCTAAACTGGTCATGTCTTATTTTTAACTGTGCTCTGACTATAAAATAATCCATATATGTTTTCATTAACATTTCACACATGACATTAGACTAAAAGTTGAAGTGCTACTCATTTATTTCACAAATCTGGTAAAGATAACGATATGAAGCCCTAGATTTAAATAAACAGCTAACATTTCCCCAAACTATCCCTAAACCGACACACCTTAGTCCTCTGAAAAACTGAGGGAAAACTCAAAGAGGAAGCTCTGCAGCTTGAATGTTTACAGTTTGTCAGTTTAATATGATGGGAAAGTGAGTTTTTCATTTGGCTGTATGACTCTAATGAATCATAAGGCGTGTCTGCCGACATCTGGAGAGACTTTTCTAACATGTACCTCAGTGAAACAGACCAGTTTATATATAAAGAACTGGTCAGTTTTACACCCAGACAGGTTTGAAAACAAACCCTAACTGTGAAAAAAGCACTGAACTTGATGAAAGGTGTTAAGTGTCATCTTCTGATTCACGGCTGCTCACAGATGCTTCCTGTCGGTTTAAATAAAGCTAGTATTTTTTTTTTTTTTTTAAGTATTATGATGTTCATAATTGAGTCTCTCTTCCATTTAGACCAGGAATGTCAACTCATTTTAGTCCATTTTCCACATTCAGACCAATATCATCTAAAGTCAAATAACAGCATAACCTATAAATAATAACTCCAAATTGTCTGTTTGTTGTCCTGCAAAAAAGTAAAGTGCTATTTTAACAATATTCTGCCTCAGTTTATCATTTACACCATGTGCATTACGACTTACAGATCCACAGTGGATCTACAAATACACAAAACATTTAATAACAGGCAGAATATTGGTAGATCTGCACTTATTTTTCCTGGCCTTTCTTCAGGTTGTTCAAGTTCAGATCATTCACATTTTTTGTCAAAGGTAAACACTTTCATCAGATAATTTTACTTTTTCAAACTAAAACACCTGAGATCATATTGGTCTGTATGTGGCCCCTGAATCAAAACTGAGTTTTGACAGTTAACATCTGTTAATGCAAATTCATCCCATTGGCCAGATCAGGACCCTTCTGGTGGTCCAGTTTTGGCCTGCAAGGCGTATGTTTGACCCCCTTTGGGCAGACGGTCTCTGTGAATTCTTTAATTCCTTCAGGCGGGTGCGGCTCTGATTCATGGTGAATACATGCAGGTAAAATGACCAGTTTAAGATTACGTTCCATGTATTGGAATCTACACCACCTTGAATTGTTAAACAGTCGACCCGATGAAGTTAATGTGAATCGAAACACAATCCAGGATTAATGTTCCCCGATGCAGATGAACCCAGACTGACTGAGGCCCTGTTGTGTTCCCTCTATTTTACAGAATGTAGCTGTGAAATTAATATGGACAAATGGAAAGTGACAAAAGACTCCACTCTAAAAAGGCCTTTCTCCATCTGATCTAAGTAACACAGAAAAAACCTGACAGTGTCACATGTAAATGTATCTTCATAGAGAATAATACATAACTGAGAAAATCCACACTAATAATACAAGTCCCATAAATAACAGAAACACGACACAACGACAGTGTCAAACATACAGCCCCTGGGCCAAACCAGCCCACCAACAGGTCCAATCTGTCCTGTGGATGAATTTATGAAATGCAAAAAATACACTGAAGATATTTACAATCAGTGATGTCAAAATCATTTTAACAAAAAATAAGTGCAATTTTAAGAATATTAAGATAAGAAATCAGTTATTTATATATAAGTATTTATAGGTATTCATAATATTTACGCCTCAGTTTATCCTTTACACATGTACATTACAATTTACAGATTATAGTGGACCTACAAATACACTACATTTAGTAAAAAGAATAACATTGTTAAAATGCCGCTTAATTTTCTTAAGACATTTCAGGTGGTTCATATTTGTTGAGGTTATTCACACTTTTTTAAAGGACAGTTTGTAAATGTAAACATTTTCATTATGTAATTTTAGTTTTTTTTACAGTAAAAGACAGAGAAAGGCTTGTAGTTATGGTCCAGTTTAGATCAAATTGGCTGAATGAACCTGAAGTAAAATGAGTTTGATGCCCCTGTAGTGAATCACAGTTCAGAACCAGATTCAAAGACTTAGGATTTTTTCATCTCCAGCAGAACATCAAGATTACAGACTCTGCAATTCAGTGTAATATCATAAATATAGACAAGCAAACAGCACTCTACCCACCTGTGAGGCTCCATGAGAGAACCACAGCTAGTGATAGCATGTAGCATTAGCATACATTATAAATAGTATTAATTCCAGGTGTGTAATGGAACAACAACCACAGCAGAGTAGAGCATCACTCCCAGTCTGGAACCAACCGTAGATGTACAGTATTCATCTAAATACGTCATCAACCAACCAACTGAGGGCTGACTGGGAGCTCAGCATCTGTTTTAATTAGTTCTAACATAATGAACATTTCTGATACTTGATCAGCTGTCTCATCTCCAGCCTCTTCCTTCCATACAACACTCAAATATGGACGATTGTGATGACCTGTAGTGTGACTGTCAGTGAGACAAGTTCATGGGGGTTGAGGCTTATTTTTATCTACTTCTAATGATTCCTTTTTTGAGTTTAAAATGGATTAAAAGTGTCATAAATAATATTGCAAAGAAATTGGTAATGGGGATCATAAACAAACCACACCTGTAAAGCAATGCCTGGCCTGAAATTAATGTTTTATGTATAAAGTTTATTCTATGTGTGGATTACATGACCGGAGCAGAAATGAGCAACACTAAGGCATTATGGGTTCTAAAAGCCAAATGGAGATGTCAGACACAGCAGCTCCGAGACAATGTAATTCTACACATGGTTCAAATATTTTACATGTTTCCTTGGGACACAGTGATGCATTTTGGACTTTATATCATTTATTGACTGCATCTGGTCTCCCTCAAAAAAGAGATTTTATCGCAAGGGACTTCCTGGTTAAATAAAGGCTAAATAAAAAAGAATAAGTCTATTGCTATATTGACATGTTGGGAACCATCTATTTCCTGGCATTAGACTAAGAGACATTAAAGACTGATAAAATCCTTCATTTATTTGTATTTTGTATTTTTTCATAGTTTTCACTGAGTCTTTTAACGATTCCTTCAACAGAGAGAGGAATTCATGTTGAAAAGACTTTGGCCTTGGCTTGGCCTTTGTTCTGTTGGACCAGTGCAGATTTATGGAGTAACAGGCAGAATATTGTTAAAACTACACCTATTTTATCTCAGACTTTTCAGGTTGTTGTCATATTTGTTCAGGTTATTCATATTTCTTTGTGAATGGATAGCTCAGTCGCTCAAAATATGAAGGTATATCAGATTTGTAGAAATATCTTAATAAATCTAAAATGGGGTGTCAAACATACGGCCCGTGGGCCAAAACCAGCCGAGCAAGGGTCCAATCTGACCTGTGGGATGACTTTATGAAATACAAAAATACACTGAAGATATTAACAATCAGTGATGTTAAAATCATTTTAGTTCAGGTTCCACATTCAGACCAACATGATCTGAAGTGGGTCAGACCAGTAACATAATTACAGAATACCTTATAAATAATGACAAATACAAATTTTGTTTGAGTGTAAAAAAAGTTAAATTAGATGAAAATATTTACATTTACAAACTATCCTTTCACAAAGATGAGAATACTCTGAACAAATATGAACAATATGAAATGTTTTAATAGAAGTAAGTATAATTGTACCAATATTCTGCCTGTTACTAATATTTTATGTATTTGTAGATCCACTGTGATCTGTAAGTTGTAATGTAAATGAGGTACAGTATTATTAAAATTGCACTTAATTTCTTAAGAAACTTCCATTTGCTCCTGTTATTCATATTTTTTACAGAATACGAATTAAAGAGTTTGTAGATGTAAACATTTTTATAATGTAATTTTACTTTTTTCACTCAAACATAGAGAAAAGTTTGGGGTTGACATATTTCTAGATTATTATGATAATATTTTACTTGAGATCAAATTGATCTGTATGTGGAACCTGAACTAAAATGATTTTAACATCCTTGATTGTTCTCAATCTTCAGTGTAATTTTTGCATTTAATAAATTCATCCCATGGGGCAGATTGGACCTTTTGGTGGGCTGATGTTATGATTGACACCTGTGCTGTGTATGGACCCTCCACCAGGCTCTATGTGAACCTGCTCTGGATACTTGAACCTCCTCCGTGTGAGGGAGATTGGGGGCTGACAGACATCCCTCCTGTTTTCCTAAAGGAATGTGAGTCCAGTCCTTTTGTGGGCGGAGTCACGTGGGTCTAGATGCTGCTTGACGACAGAGGGAGTTCATAGCAACAAGTGCCACACAGCTCCAATAGAGCCAAAAACACATTCTGTGATCGCTCAAACACATTTATATTATAACACTTCAGCTGCAAGACAGCATTATGTTCTGAAAGCTTTACCCTCCAAGGTCATGTCAGTTTGTCAGGAGGCATTCACACAAATACAGCGTCATGTCAAAGCTGTTGTTCTGCTCAGCTGAAGGAGCTGGAACAAACCTTCTGCTCGGGTTGGTTCAGGGTTTTGTGCAGCTGCATGTGATGGAACCAGAGGAGAACGAGCCCTTTGTGCAGAGGATAAATAAACGACTCAGCCAGGACGTCCACCTCACAAACAACAACCAGAAAACAGCTGCTCAGCTGCATCACTTCTACTGATCAAATGAACCTGGTTATCCAGGGGTGTCAAACATACGGCCTGTGGGCCAAAACAGGCCTACCAAAGGGTCCAATCTGGGTCATGGATGACTTTGTGAGATCCACTGTGATCTGTAAGTTATAATGTACATGTGTAAATGCTAAACTGAGGCAGAACATTGGTTGACCCGTGGAGATCCATGAGTTCTAGATGTGGTCGTTTTTATACTGTTGTCTCTTCATGCATGCTGTACTGCATTTGTCCAGTAGTCACCGCCAAAGCGTTGTGGGTATAACAACATGACTGTAATTCTATTGTATTCCACAATTATAATATCTCCCAAAATATTGGTCCTGTCAACTTGCCATTTTCACTAGTCTCTTCCTTGACCAAAAATACATAAGTGTGACAAACTGCAGCAGTCAGCTTTGATCAGATTTTGTGTGAATCCCAAGATACACACACACACACACACACACACACACACACCACCACATACACAGAGGCCACTTGGCTTTTATACTATAGATTACACTTATTTTTCTTAAGAACTTCAGATTGTTCATGTTATTCACATTTTTATCCTTTCAGACAAATGTGAATAACATGAACAAATACCCAAGAGCAAAATAGTTTTTTTTTTATCCCCCTCTTTTCATGAAATGATTGTGATGACATGATGTGTTCTGATCTGTATAATGTAATTGGGGCTCATTGTGTAATCGTTGCACCTGGTCACAGGTGATTAAATTGGAATAAAACGAGGAATGTGTCTGAAAACAAAATTATTCCAATTTAGTGGGCAACAGTGTATGGACAACCTGTAATGCATCAAGAAAATAACTGCAATTGTGCCAGTAGTCTGCTGTTATTACATGTTTGGTGTATTTGTAGATCCACTGTGATCTGTAATTATAATGAACATATGTAAATGATAAACTCAGGCAGAATATTGTTAAACTTACATATATTTTTCATAAGAAATTTCAGGCTGTTCTTGGTGACATTTTTCAAGGATAGTTTGTAGATGTAAACATTTGTCATCATGCAATTTTACGTTTTTCTGTTATTTTTACAGATCTGACCACTTGAGTTCATATTGGACCATCTGTGGCCCCTGGTTTAATTTGCTAACACTACTGTGATTTAACTCCAAATGATCATCTATCTATACCAGAACTTTAAAATTTTGTTGAGACACAAAAGATGAATTTCATGTCAAATTACATAGATACAATATGCTATAACTCCATACAATGACTATTTGTACTTACTTTTCCATGACACAATGTTGACTTAAATTACACTTTGTAGGAACGTCAGAACGTTGACAAGGATAAAAAGATACTGACACCAATGGACACATAAACAAACTACATACGTTCTACCAACACCACATGCAAAAACAGTAAAGAATAATCAAACTCTTCTGTCATTTTCATCTGTCTGTGTTTTTTTCACATCCTGCCACATCTTGTTTAGTGTTTTTGAATCTGGCATCTCCTAAACTCCAGAAAACACATTATTTTTATTTTGAGAAGAAAAGCTAATCACAAATCATGTCTCACATTTTACTGTGACAATATTCAGACCATTAAAACATTTTTTAGTCTGATAACTTATGTTGATGCAGATCTGCAGTAATGAGCCCATTTACATCCACACTAATACTCCGATCATTATCTGATTGCAAAGTTGTCCGATTTATTAGTGATCATGAGTCTGTGTTTCATTAAACTGAGAAAGGGATCCCTCAGGGGACTGTCTTAGGCCCCATCATTCATAGATTACATAATGAATTTTCAGATGTAGGTCTACAGATGTACACTATGCACATTTACATCCACACTAATACTCTGATCATTATCTGATTTGTGGAGTTATCAGATTATTATTGATCATGTGAATAGTATCATCTGATCTGTTTTATCAGTTAACAGCAGCAATCTGATGATGAGAAATCAGATTAACACACCTGGATTTACCTTAATACTCTAATGCCTTCTGCATGTATACAGGTTAATCTGATTTATTTAATTCCTATGTGCATGTGTAAAACAATTAAATTGTAGAAAAGGGAAGTGACAGTCAAATGTCGTGGAATAAAATAATAGGAAATTTTAGTCTACCATCACTAGACTCAAAGTGTATGAATAGAAAAAAATGGACACAACTTTACCAAAATTGAATAAAATATTAAGAAATAACTAAATGAAATTAAAATTTAATGGACAAAATGAACAAAACTGAAAAAAAAAATCAAATAAATTATGAAAATATGAAGAAACTAAAGATTGAATAAAACAATGAACAAAATTAAATAAAATATAGAAAAATGAACAAAACTAAATGACATGAGTTGACAGTAACAGAAGTTTGATTCTACCATCACACGTATGCTACTCAAAGAAATTCAATAATGGGCTGAAACGTCTAAACCAGGGTTTATGGATTATCGTATTCCAAAGTCAGATCTGATTATTACAACTATCTGATTACTAACAGTTAATGGATTTTTATGGTTATGTAAACGGGCTCATTGTCTTCTACTAGTTCACCTGTACCAGAGAAATTCAATATCTGCACTTGCACCATGACACGTTTCTCCACTTCTATGGTTCTGTCGCTTGTCTTAACACTATGTAAAGCTGTCAAATGGTCTTCAACCACAGCGTCCTGACCTATAAGTCCAGATCCACATCCAGTCCACACTCACAATTACATCCAGGCCTCTGTCCTCATTTTCTGGGTCTGTTCTGAGGCTCAAACTGGGACACTCGGGGACTATTTGAGGACAATTCAACAGAGGTTTCAGGCAATTTGAACTTTTAATTAAGTCCAGTACATAATATTTTACAGGCATCTTAAGTGTTGATTCTGCAGCTTTTTACCTGTGAGAAACTGAACGGGTCACAGTGGAAAGGGACTAGTTAATTGAGGTCAAACCCTTAGAGACCCTTCAGATCATTTCTGTGCATTTGATTTAATGATCATTATGGCATAAATTTCAGCGAATGTGTTTTTGTTTTTAAGCTAATGTTAGTTATTCTTACAGGTCCTGTTATACACTACTTACACTTTTACACCTTCTGCTATAAATATCATATGTCAGTGTTATTTTCTGCTTTTGTTCTGCATAAGGACTCTTAAATTACTTCAACTCTGCTCAAAACTACAGATGTTCAATAATTTTCAGGATTTTAACCCTCTAAATGCCAGTTTTAATACATGATGTCAGTGTGATTTATTGAAATAAATAAATAAATAAATATACCCCCCACACACACTGCTTCTTTTACTTTGAATATAGTATGATTAGTGGGTGTTCAATGTAAGTCAATGTGTCATTTTTTTTTTTACCATGAGGATCCAACACTGAACAAAAAATACTAATGCATATGACATCAGTATTATTGATCATCTTTGACATTTTAATGGCACCATCTGTCCACCATGTAGGCTAGTATACGGAAAACATCTCATATTTAGTGTGTGTGAGATTTTTTTTTTTATATATGAAACAAGTGGCATCATGTATCAAACTGGCATTTAAAGCGTTAAAATGCTGAAAATTATTGAACTTTTGGTAGTTTTTGGCAGAGCTGAAGGGGTTTCAGAGATTTACGCAGAAAAAAGCAGAAAAAATACTGATATAGCATGATTTTATAAATACAAGTGATATTAGACTGAACATTACATTAAAAAATGTCAAAAAAAGAAAACGCTCATCTCATAAACTGCAACACAAACACAATGATCAGCAAATCAGCATAAAAAAAGTACAAAACGTACAAAATGACCTGACGGCTTAATAAGGGTTAAAAATTCAGTGATATTTAACACTAAAATATATTTTTGGTGCTGACACAATATTACAGGCTTTAACTGTGATTAGACTGATCAAAATCTACATTACATATGTGAAGAAAGGTAGTTTTGGGCAGAGCTGAAGTGATTTAAGACATTTATGCAAAAAGATAATGACAAATGATGATTTATAGCAGAGGGTGTAGAAAGTGTCAGTAGGTAACTGACATTAGATTAAAAAAATATGGCCAAAAATAAACCTTCCGGTATAAATTTTGTGTCATAAACTGAAACACAGACATATACTCAGCAAATCAAGAAAGAAAATGACAAAATGAACAAAATCACGTTAAATATTAACACTAAAACATGTTTTTGGTGCTAAAACAATATGATACGTTTTAACTGTGATTAGACTGATCAAAATCTACATTAGAGCCAAAGAGGTTTGAGAGATTTATGCGGAAAAAAAGCTGAAAAATATTGCTATATGATGACTTTATGACATTTGTTTGTGCATGTACACTTTTGGCCACACAGGGTCGTAAATTAGAGAGATGCCCTGGGTTTAACTGTCTGAAAGTGTCGGTTTAAGAGTACTGGTGTAGTTTTAATAGTTAACCCGTTAGTTTCCCAGTGGTGCTTCTGTGGTTTTCAGGTCGGACTTAAGTTTTAACGTTAACGGAAGAACCGGAGCCGTTGGTTTGACTCAGTTCGAAGAAAGTATTTGAACCCCGGAGGTGAAAAGAGGAGCAGAGTCCGGAGACAAGCCCCGATAATGTGTGTGTAATTGGAAAAGGAAATGGCTGACCTTTAGCTTTTGTTTGGAGGGAGCGGAGCCGGTGCCTCGCGCGTCCTGGTCGGTGTCCCCGGTGCGTCCTCGGTGCGCCCTGGTCGGTGTCCCCGGTGTCCTCTCCTCCTCCTCCCTGTGTGTGTGTGTCCGCTCGGATACCTCCAGTGTCCGCTTGTGTTTGAGACGTGGCCAGTGAGTCCCCTCCACCTCCTCCACCTCCTCCACCCCCTCGTGCTCCCCCTACGTCCCCGGCTGAGTCGCGGTGGGCCGGGCGCGAGGGGCTGCGTGCGGGACACAGATACATGTGGGCGGGGCCTGCGTCAATTAACGGTGGACGGGAGTCTCCGCGTGCCGGGAGATACGGGTATCCTGCAGAGTCACAGTTCGAGGTTCACCAAAAGCACAACAGAGGTGGAAGAAGTGTCGATTTTTTTTTTCATTTAAGTATTTTTGATTATTTTTTATTTATTTTTTTACATTTATTTTTTGTATTTTTTTAGTTTTATTTTTTACACTCCTGTCAAATAGGTCTGTGGAATCCTTCACGTACAATGGGAATTGTGGTAAATGGGTAAACGTTAAGTACGAACTCGGAAATTGCACTTGAACGCCCCCTCATGTGTGGAAGTGGAATAAGTATTGATTTTTTATTATTATATTATTATTATTTAAGTTTTTTTTTTTTTTTTTTTTTTTTTTTTTTAAATTTTTATTTTTTTTTTTTTTACATTTATTTTTTTGTATTTTTTGAAATTTATTTTTACACTCCTGTCAAATAGGTCTGTGGAATCCTTCACGTGCTATGGGAATTGTGGTAAATGGGTAAACGTTAAATACCAACTCGGAAATTGCAAAGAACGCCCCCTTATGTCGTAGAAGTGGAAATAAGTATTGATTTTTTTTTCATTTAAGTTTTTTAAATTATTATTTATTTATTTATTTATTTTTTACATTTATTTTTGTATTTTTTTAGTTTTATTTTTACACTCTTGTCAAATAGGTCTGTGGAATCCTTCACGTGCTATGGGAATTGTGGTAAATGGGTAAATGTTAGGTACGAACTCGGAAATTGCACTTGAACGCCCCCTCATGTTGTAATTTCCACTGGAGAATTGGGGGGTAAAAAAAAAAAGAGAGAAACCGGTAATTAGTTCCAATAATCAGGGTTAAACACACAGAAAACCAAGCAGTGTTAATTTTGTAGAGTTCTATTGATCGTATTTATTTATTTTGCCTTTATTCATTATTGTTTTGGTTGGTTTTTTTTGTTTTTTTTTTCTTTTTTAACACTCCTGCGGTTTTAAATAGCCTGGGTCTGTGGAAGCCTTCACGTACTATGGGAATTATGGTAATTACTAGTTACCGCTTCAAAACTTGCACTTGAACGCCCCCTCACGTTTTATTTCCCCCTGGAGAACTGGGAAAAATATTGATTGACGACCTGCTGAGATGAAAATAATGCTGCCTTCAGGTCCTATCGGGAAGATTATCCTTTCCACTTGTGAATTCAAAATTACCTTTGCATTGTGTTCCAAATGCTTTTGTTGATGTTTCCAAATGAAAAATGGCTGACACAATTTATGGTGACCTGGCGCTTGAGTAAAACAGTTTTGGACATGTTAATTCATCTGATACAGTTTTCTTTTCTTTTTTCCAAAATGTGTTTACTATAAATGTGCAAAATCATCAAAGTAAAAGCATTGCATATCTGGCATGATGAATTCCTCATTAATCTACGCCATGTTGAAAAGGTCAAAGGTTATTTTCATGTTGTGGATCAAACATTTTCCCCAGTTCTCTAGTTCATGTGCAAATTTCAAGTTCATAACTAGCATTTACCATAATTCCCATAGCACGTGAAGGCAGGATAACATTTAACCCTTTACTTGTTTTAGAACTTTAAATCAACTCAATAAAACCAGTTTTCACATGTTGAACCATGTAGGTGAGGTTTTATTTTACACTGAAACAGGTCCTGTTGTTATATTAAAGATAAAACAATCTGAAAACTCTGATTTACTAAAACAGATTTTAGAGCCTCGTGTCAGATTCAGATCTGAACTTCAACGGTTTCATAATTTCAACCAAATATTCCACCTCTGTGTGAACTAGTCACAGCTTGATGCCTATAAACTCTTCTGTGAGATGATTTAGGGTTAGAGCTGATGAGAAGAAATGACTTACTGAAGGCTGTGTGCCACCGTCGACCAAAAGCATCTACTAATGGAAACTAAAAAGGAACAATAAATAAACAGCCATGAAAAAAACTTCATGGAGTTTGATAAATGACAGTGGAGGGACACAGTTGGTTTATATATATTAAAGGATTAAATAAAATAATGGAACATTTTTACAAAATAATAAATAACGTGAAAATAAGAAAAATAAAATTACTAAAATAAGAAAAAACATGAACAAAATGAATAATTCAACAAAATAAAACATAAGCAAATTAAGCCACAAAGTAAATAAATCTGAAGAAAACATAAGGAAATAAGCAACAAAATGAAGAAAACAAAACAAAACATGGAGTTTGATAAATGACAGTAGATGGAGACACTTGATTTATGTTCAGTTAATGATATATTTGGTGGAAAAAGTCAATTTTTCCTAATTTTTTCTGATTTGATATAATAATCTTTAAATTTACCTTGAGGTTTTATGAACATCTACATGAATAAACATATATATTCAAAAATCCTTATTTTCATTTAAAGATGCAAAAACACAGAGGATACTATAGAATAAATAATGATAAATGATCTCAGAAAGGTCAATATAGACAAATTTATTTAGAAGTCGCCACAAAAATAATTGTAAGGCTTTAGAGGTTAAAGCAGCGTATGACTTTCATCACAAAGTCGGGTCAGAAGAAACAGAAGGAATCACCAGAAGTCAGTTGTCATCTTATCATACATGTACTGTAAGGAGTGAGTGAGCGGTGAGGGTCCGCCCATGCCCTGTCTGTTTGTGAGGCCTGTATGATAAACCTACACAATGACATATTCCAAAAATGTCATGAAACTGATGTCTAGGTATTGTTTTTCACAATCACACACCATGTATTATAAGATGACAGTTGACTTATAGTGATTCCTTCCATTTCTTCTGACCCGGTAGTGGACACTGTTTCATTGCTTGTTGTCTTCATGTTTGTTGCTGCTGCGGCTGCGTGGAATTCCCATTCCCACAATGCACTTCATGACAAAATTTCCAAAAAGGCCTGAGTGCCGTGTCGGTTTGGTATGTAAACAAACACACTGCTTGTGATGGAGTCATCTTTGAAGTTGTTCACCTTGATGGAAGGGATTCAGGTGTGAAAGAATGGAAAGACTAATGGATTATTATCATTACCTTCTATGTTTGAGTTGGTATTCTAGGCCCACATTAAATGAATCATAACAAAACTAAACTCTTCATTTTTTCCTTCAAATGCTGGAAATCTGTTGAGGATCTGAAAATGAAGATGGCATCAACTATAGCATTTTTAGCAGTTTGTTAGCGTTTAGCATCAGTTATCACTTATTATTGTTTATTTCTGAACAAATAAAATTGCTTCCTGTTTAAAATAACCAACATGGTGACAACAAATGTGATGCACACTGAAAAACAACCCAAAGGTGTAGTAGTTGGATATGAAACATGCATCACATATTAGCATTGACAGGTTCCTACAGAGAAACAGCAGAGACCATTTGTTTGGGTCTGATGGTGAAACTGTGAAGGACTGATTATAAGATTCAACCACAGGAAAAAAGGATGCATCTGGTTCCTGAGCAGCCCAGACTCATATCCTGCTCTTCTATAGTCGGCTTTTGACCAGGAACAGCCCGCTGAACGGACAGACGGGGGTGGGGGTGAGGGGGGAGTGCCTCTGGGCGCTGATCTGGGACCAGTTTCAAAGAGCCACAGTGTGGTGTCAAAACAGAAGACAGGCAGAAGGAGGTGAGAGCAGGTCAACGCTCTGTCATTCAAACAATAGAAACACAATAACCTGGTAACTGTGAGTAAAGGCGTCCCCATTTACTCCAATAAACCACTTTAACCAGAGGTGTGACCACAGTGTCATGTGGGGGGGGGGGGGAGTTCACATGTTCTGTGTCCGTGACTGTCAAACAGGGGTCCGTTCGGCTCTGGCAGGCTGAACAGGGCATTTTACAGGGGGGTACAGCTTGGCCCTGGGGGGCAGTGCTTGGCCCTGGGGGAGCAGAGTTTGTCCCTGGGGGGGCACTGTCCCCTCTCAGGCCACGCCCCCGACTTTAACCCTTTCATGCGTGAATTATTGAGAAGCAGGGACGATGGGACATGTATTGAGAAAATCAATTAGACTCAGTTCTTATTTTGAGGGAAATACACACCTGCATACGGACGGTTTGGATGGAGTTTATGGTAAATATCATACTTTCCATAAACACATTCATTGGTTTTACTTGTGAATCAATGTTGTAGAAGATGACGGTGTTTCCATGGTAACTACAGAGCCTCTGAACGTCCAAATGGTTCATATCTGATGACCATTAAAAGATGACAAACTGTATTTTACATCAATTATTTCCATGTATTGATAGGATAAGTGGATCAACAGGTATTACACAGTTACATCAGTAGATGGCTTTGGTCACCAGTGGATGTTTAGGTCTTAATGTGTTCAGTGAAGCTTGAATAACTACAACATCCATGAAAGGGTTAATGCCTTTATGTGACATTTGTCGATGGCTTTGACTGACACCATCGTTTTGTCCTGTTTTTCCTTCTTTTCATCCACCTAACAGTATCTTCAGCTGCTCTGTCGATGTAACAGAAGCTTCTAAATGCCCAGAACATGCGACATAAACGTTCTTTTTAAAGTGGAGCGAACAGGGTGGAACTCTTACAAAACACAAACTGGCAAACGGCGAATGGATTCAGTGACATAATCCTGTGGTGCCGGTCCAGATGTGGAAAAATTCCAGGGGTTTAATGCAACTTAAAACACATCCTGCAAACACACACACAACAAACCTGGACGTGAACATGTGTGTTCAAACATCTCCAAGGACACTGAATCAGAGGGAAAATGAAAACCACAACTCCTGTCCCTGAACTGGTTCCTATTATCCTCACATCAGCCCTGCATCCACAAAACACCATGAAAAATACACAACACACTGTCCCTTCAGCTCTTGTTCTTAAGCATCATAATTGTTTATCTTAACTCTTTCATATGTTGTACAATTATTCAAGTTTCAATTAAAACCACAATATTTACTATAATTAGTCCAAACTAATACTGTTAATAATAGTGTATCCCTCATTATAACCACATACTTGTAACAATTTTTAGACTCATCTACATATATTTCTTAATTATCATATTAATAATATATTGTCTAGTACATATTGTACAAATTGCTGTTCTGTGTTTAATAGTGTTGTATATGCATATTTAGAGTTGTGTATATATACATGTGTGTATATTTTTCCCTCTACTTTAATTATACTTGCATGGAGGAGCTGTAATACACAATAATTTAATGTATTCTGATTCTGATTCTGATAAAGTAAAGAGTCCTGAACAGAATCCAGGAAACTTTCCCCGTATGGCCGATGACGCAGCTCCATCTGAGTCGACTGTATGAACATAAACTGGTCTGCTGTAGAACAGGTTGTACAGTTGTTGAGATACGGTCATGTCATGGCTCATATGTTTGAAGTACAGCGTCTACCATCCATGGGCCATATTTCATTCAGATCTGGACCAGACCCCCTTCACTGTGGCGCTGTAAAACTGACAACATGGAAACATGTACAACTCTGTAGTTCTGGGGTGCGATGTTGTTTATGTTGTTTATTTCAGTGTGCGATGTTTGTTTGTTGTTGGTAATTTAGTTTCCTTACTATTATTATTATCATATTCTGACTTTATTCCTTTATTTATTCTAATTATCATTAGTAGTTTTGCTATTATTAAACTGTATATGTATATATTGTGTACCTTAGAACAGTGGTTCTCAACCTTTTTTCAGTCATGTACCCCTTAACCAGTGCAAAGCATTTTTGGTTGAAAAAAAAAAAAAAAAAAAAGACTTAAAACAGAGTGCTGTGCCATCAGTGTCTGATTTATTCAACTTTGGAACTCCATTTGTAATGGTCTCTCTTGAACTATTTGGAAATAAAAAGATATAACTAAAAAAAGAAAGAAAGAATCAACTTAATTATAAATAAAGATTTGTGCACATAAAAATAATTATCAACATAAAGTGTCCTCCTTTGGGATCAAAGTAAAGATCTGTTCGCAAAAAGAGTTACGCTTCAAACATGACTCCATTTTTTGAGTTTTCAAGTGATTGACAGGTGACGCTAGGTGGCATGTGACAGGTTGGGTCGAACCATTCTGGTATGGGGGAGACTCTGGGCTTTTAGGAGGATGAAATTGAATAGTCTACTGAATATAAATACATTTTATGAACTTAAATATTTTTCTGAGATATTTAATTAATTTAATAATTATTTTTAAAGGATTTTTGCATGGATGCTACTTTTTAAATATATTTCAAAATCTCCCGTACCCCTGGAGTGCCTTCATGTACCCCCAGTTGTTATTTATTATTTCTACTTTATTATTTCTACTTGTATTTTCTAATGTGCAAAGACCAGTTTTTCATTGTTTTTATAGTTAATTTAATTACGATTTTCTTTCCTTTTTGTCTTGCAATATTTTTTTTTTTAACTTTATTTATCATTTCTTACACAATTGTGAACTTGCCCCCCCACCCCCAATCCAGGTGGCATCCCCACAAATACACCCATATAAACACATGTTTCAAATGGGCAAAAAGAACACCAAAATGTCTTGTAATATTTCTGATATGTGTACATCTATCTATCTATCTATCTATCTATCTATCTATCTATCTATCTATCTATCTATCTATCTATCTATCTATCTATCTATCTATCTATCTATCTATCTATCTATCTATCTATCTATCTATCTATCTATCTATCTACCTACCTACCTACCTACCTACCTACCTACCTACCTACCTACCTACCTACCTACACTGTTAAGACATAAGATCCATATAAATTAGACGTTACATGAAGTTAGAAAGACCAAAAATGGACATGTATTTATTGTTTATTATCCCCAAATACTATGTACAGACTAACACGGGGGACAGGATGTTTCTCTACTGTTACAAAATTCTCATAAACATACAAATGATAAAAATATAAAACGTCTTTCATGTTTTTTTCAGCATCAAAAGAGAAAAGGTGTTTTTGAGGAATCCGCCTGACTCCTGTACAAACCTGTTCAGGAACAGATGAACACATGAATCAATCTTTGTGCTTTTATGTCTGATGTTCATGTCACAGAAGTATGAAGGCGTAAAGACGAGCCAAATATTCAGCAGTTGATGTGGTTTTTTTCACCTCCTGTGGAAACACATGAGGGTAAATGTGTGACTTAGACACTGGGGTAAAACAGATAAAACAGACTGGGCTGCAACAACAAGGCTTAACTTCAGCTCCTTAATGTTACAATACTACTAGTTTACCCTTCCAGCATCCAGGTGAGCATATTATCCACACTTTGCACTTCAGGTTATAAAAAGTCATATTATTTTTCACAATTTGTATTGGGTTAGAAATTTAGAATTCAAAATCAGTTCATTTTTGCATGATTTTTTTTTTTTTTTACAAATTAACTGAATTAAATATTGATGTTTAGAAAATATATGGACATAAATATTGGAACACATCATGTCTACAGCTGTAAGATGTCCTGTTCATGATGAATTAAAATAAAAACATTAATATTTCCTTAAAGTTTAATGGTAGATTTTTCTTCCTCAGTGAGATGTGAAGAAAGTCGATGGTTAGTTATGGTAAAAAATGATTATTTACAGTCAGAACATGTAAAATATTTGAGAAATTTACAGGTAGAACATTTAAAATCATAGTCATGGATTAAAAAAACAAAATCTCCCATTAATCTTTAAGGAAATATTGATGTTTATAAACTATATGGGCATAAATACTGGGACACATTATGTCTACAGCTGTAAAATGTCCTGTTCATGATGATTTGAGATTAAACATAAATATTTACTTAAAGTTTAATGGGAGATTTTTCTTCCTAAGTGATATTTTAGAAATTTAGAGGTAAAATATTTGAAATCATAGTCATGGATAAAAAAAAAAAAACAAAAAAAAAAAAAGGAAACTAAATCAATGCTGAGAGAAATTCAGTCCAAACCATCTCTGAGGCATTTTAGAAGCAAAGATAACAATTTAACCCAAACTAACCAATGCAATGATATTCATCCCAATATAAAACTATATTATTACATTAGTCATTATTGTTTTGTATCCCAGACTCCTGTTAGAAAACAAACACCTGAATTCAACGTGTCCACATACTTTTGTCCATATAGTGTACGTACCTGTGGTCATGAGAGGTGAGGTTTCCCCAGTGGGATGGGTACAGTAGTTAGAACTTGGTTCTGAAAAACAAATCTCTGGATGCGTTCAAAGACCCAGAGGAAGATGAGAAGAACACTGACGTACTGAATCCAGGCAAATTTAATGGTTTCCCAGAAGCCGGGACGATAAGTAGAGGAAGGTTAAGGCACAGACAGCGGTACAGCATGAGTGAAAATGTACAAAATAACACATGAGGTGAGTGGGTTCAAGGGTCAGGTCACTTAAATCAGATCCACTGTTACCAGCTGACACCTGAGCTTTGACTCACTGTATTAAATGAGCGTCATTGACACAGATTTAGTTCAACAGCAGAGGTGTCGAACTCATTTTAGTTCAGGTTCCACATTCAGACCAATATGACCTAAAGTGGGTCAGACCAGTAAAATACAATACATAAAACAACATAATAACCTATAAATGCGCATGAACATCTGAATTTATTAAAGATTATAATGTAAGTTGTGTCTCTTATCACATGTTTAAGGCCCCCATTTATAAGCTGAGGACTGCCTCTGGGGTGTCCTGTTACAAAATGTAAAAAATGTTCTTGTAAATGAATTGTCAATTTTAAATGTTGTTATAAATTGACTGATTGATAAATAATGAGAAATAACAAACTTTTCTATGTGTTTTAAAGTGAAAAAAGTAAAATTACATTAAGAAAATGTTTACATTTACATCTCCTCTTTTGGGGGTGGCCATGGCTCAGATGGTAGAGCGGGTTGTCCAATAATCAAAGGGTTGGCGGTTTGAATCCCACTCTGTCCCAGTCATGTGCTGTTGTAATCTTGTAGCTCTGAGACAAATATTCCTTTTGAGTCAAACCCATTCTCTCATTAATTCTTGAATTTCACATTTTGACCCAAGGCTGTATCTTGGAAAGTTCAGCCAACCAGCATTGTTTACTTGATTTTTCTTCATCAGTGACTCTCATGTGGTAAAATTTCATTACTTTTATTCTGGAAGCATTTTCCTTGTAGACCAGTGTAATGGATCCACTGTGCACTTTGAGTTTGTGTTCATAGAAAAGCGCTATATAAATATAATCCATTATTATTATCCTCTTTCCCTTCCTGTTTAAATCACCTTTGAGCGGGTGCAATGTTTCACACACTGAGTCCGAGTTACACTTCATCGATCAAGAATACATCACATCATCACAATAACTTCACGAAAAGAATAAAAAAGAAAATGTTTTACTCTTTACGGGTATTTGTTCATGTTCATTCACATTTGGTCTGAAAGGATAAAACTGTGCGTACTAGAACAGCTGACATGTAAAGGTTTGATCTGAAGGATATGTAATGAGCTCCAGGGGGTAGCGGATCTGAGCCTTCAGCTGAAACGGAGAAGCAGCCGCTCGTCCGACGGTCCAGACCGGCATGGGACAGGACAGGACCGTGGACACTGGAACGGAACCAGACAAACATGGAACTGTCAGTGGGTTTGAAGAACACTGGAGATTCAGTCTGAGAGAAAATAAGGAGCAAAGTCAGAGCTGTTGTCAACGTACGGTTTCTGTCCTGGTACATTTGAATGATGTTTTCGAGGTCGTATGAAGCTGCAAATGGACTGGAACCATCGATCACCGACACCTGGGAAAACGCAAAGAAGAAAAACACACAGACATTAGACCTCAGGCAGCAACATCCTAATAAATGTGGCTTTAAAATGTAGAAATTCTTCTCAGAGACAGAAGGAGATGAACTGAATGTATAAATGTGTTGGGTCAGAACAGTTAGGGTTAAATAATGGAACAGTCCAACGGATGAATTAAAGCAAAGTAGAAACATAAACCAGTTTAAAAACCCTTTAAACCCTAAGCCTAAAACGGTCCACCTGGAGTTTTCTTTTCTTATTTTGATTAATTAAAAGCTTAGAAAGTATGCTGAGTGAGTCCATTTGACCATTTTTCCAGGTCTTTCAAAATTTAGATGATTATTTACAATTTAATGCATGTTATAATACTACTAAAATTCCTTCTTCTCTAGCTTCTAGGACAGGCGTGAGTGAAATTACCGTAATGACTCAATAAATCCTATACAGTGCAACATCTCAGGTTTCAGAAACAGAAACAGTGAAGAGTTACATCCATCCATTTATTCTATTATGTGCGATTGATTGTTTTGGTGAAATGTGAGATATGTACACTTCTGTTGCAAACCAAAATGCAACGTTAAAGATTTTTCAGTTCAATTCAAACTGCATATGTGCAGGGTGAGTCAGAGATGACACGTCAGGTTTTAAAGAGTTAAAGCAGTGGTTCTCAACTGCTCTGGCTTCAGCACCCACCATCACCCCTCAATGATAAGACACGACCCAAAGTTAAAGTTCTCAAATGTATTTAATAAAGATGGTGCATTTTGAACCTGAGATCAAATAGAATATCACAGCATGAAAACACAGAAGACCAGTTTAATGAGAAACCAAACTGACCAGCAGGTGGCGATGATAAATATGGAAATATTCCCTTTTATGCTAAATTAGGTCCATTTGAACCAAAACTAAAAAGTTACAAATTAAAAGTTCATTCAGTCACTTTTTCCAGAATTAAACACACTGAGGTTTTGTCCAGTGTAGGTAAAACCGTATCTGATGTGGTCGTCGTCAAACCTGAGTTTCTCTATGACATGAATATGAATGTTTGATTCTTCTTTTATGTTGTTAAATGTCTGGTGTTAATTATCATTACAGCACATTACTGCCACCTACTGTTGGGGAGTGTGAATGGACGGCGCTCAGCTCCATAAAAAACAAAGCACACGATTGGTTTATTAACATTATTTCAACCCAGACAAAGGCCCCTGACCCACTAAAAAGGGGTTTGGACCCACTTTTGGGCCGTGACCCACCAGTTGAGAATCACTGGTTTAAAGGAAAAAATATAAGGATGAGGAAAATCGAGAACGGTAATGGAAGTGTTTTAAGAGAAATTTAACTGCATAGTTTTGTTCTGTTCTTGATCTAAACAGACTCATCTGAGTTGTGTTTAATGGAAACTTCTAAAGTCGTGGAAAAAATTATTAGACCACTCTTCTTTTCTTCAATTTCTTGTTCATTTTAATGCCTGGTACAACTACAGGTTCATTTGTTTGGACAAATATAATGATAAGGACAAAAATAGCTCATAGTAGTTTATTTTCAGAGCTGATATCTATCCATTTAACATGTTTTCTTGATAAAAACCAAAATCCCTTCAGTTCTTCCATCAGTATCTATGACATTGTACTGACAAAAAAAGTGTTTTTAGGCATTCCCTGTTTTTTTTCTGTCTGTTTTAGTCACATGACACACACATAAGTTAGTACTGGATTGCAGAACTATTGTTTTTGATGGCTTTTGATGGTCTAATACTTTTTTCCTCGACTGTAAGTTTATACTTCTGCTGCTTTACAAACATGGCAAGAAAAAGAAATTTAAAAGTGACATGTAAGTACTGTGAATCTACCTACCTATCCATCTGTCTGTCTGCTGTAATGGAATTTTTGGTCTTTTTATGTCTGAGTGTGAGAGGTCGGCTTTTATTGTTTTAATGTATAGCTACTTTTATTAATTTTATTCATTCTTTTATGTGTTTTTATTTGTTTTTATGTCTGTGTGCAGCACTTTGGCCAACTGTGCTGTTTGTTTTAGAAATAAAGTTGAGTTGAGTCTGTAACTACGCCTTTGCCTTTGGACCTGTATTCATGGTCTATGTCATCTACACTTACATATTTTACATATTTTTATTTTTAGTGAGCAGATGGCATGTCTGTGACGGTTGACCTGGTACTTATCAGATAACTGGTGTCCGTCTTGTCACATCTGTTCAGTAAAGATAGAACTGAAGAACTAAGGTTATGGTAACTGACAAGAAGATATAACATCTGGTATCTGTGGTCCGTAGTTAGGGTTAGGACTCAGACTGATGCGACACTCTGTAGAGGTCGGGGCTCACTTGCAAATAAAAAATAAGATTTTACCTCAGAAGAATTGCAATTTCCTCTATGGACAAAAGTATGCGGACACGTTGAATTCAGGTGTTTCTTTTTGAACGTCTTTAAATTTTAAATGTTCTACCTCGAAATTTCTCAAATATTTTTCATGCTCTGACTGTAAATAATAATTTTCTACCACAACTAACCATCTACTTTACTTCACATCTCACTGAGGAAGAAAAATCTACCATTAAACTTTAAGGAAATATTGATGTTTATAAAATATATGGACATAAATATTGGGACACATCATGTCTACAGCTGTAAGATGTCCTGTTCATGATGATTCAACAGATAAACATAAATATTTCCTTAAAGTTTAATGGGAGCATTTTCTTCCTAAGTGATATTTTAGAAATTTAGAAAATTTAAAATCATAGTCATGGATTAAAAACAACAACAAAACCAAAACAAAATCAAAACTGAGAGAAATTAAGTCAAAACCATCTCTGAGGCATTTCAGAAGCAAAGATAACAATTTAAACCAAACTAACCAATGCAGTGATATTTACTGTTTTGTATCCCAGACCCCTGTTAGAAAAGAAACACCCAAATTTGACGTGTCTACATACTTTTGTCCATATAGTGTATTGAAGACAAAGTGCAGGACACAGTGACCAGAATGAAAGATGAGTTGACGTGGTCTCACATTGTAGATGTTGTAGAGGCCTCGGTGGGGCAGGGGCGTCCTCTGCTGAAGCCTCAGGTCTCCATTGATGAACAGTTTGGATCCAGGGACTGAAGAAGAATACTGAACATAGGCCAGACTCTGCATCACCACCGTAGACATCCGCTGCACAACACAAACACACAAACACTCCTGTAAGGGTCAACAACAAACACAAACGCTGATACGAGGAGAAGGCAGTCCAACCAGGTGAACCAGGACACGTTCACATCTGGTCCTAAATCAGATTCATGTCTGATATTTTGGAATGTGACTTCAGACTGAGCGGTCATTTCAATGATGTAAAAGTCAGATAAAGTGCAACAGATGTCATAGTTCTGCGCTGATGGAGGCAGGACCCGGAAAGAGCCATATTTTGGTAGTTTTTCTTTATATTTATGATAAATGAGCCAAAAATGAACAAAATGATCTTAATTTGTGATCATTTTGTTCATTTTTCACTAGTTTTCTTCATTTTATTGATAATTTTGTTAATTTTTGTCTTGTTTTTCATTAAATTTATGATAAATGAGCCAAAAATGGAAAACATGAGGAGAACATTAACAAAATTTTCTTAATATGTGATCAATTTTTTTCATTTTTGGCCCATTTTTCTTATAGTTTATGAATAAATGGGAATTTTCTTAAAATGCATGAGAATTTTGATCAGTTTTGGCAAATCTTTCTTACTTTTTGAGAATTTTGTTCATTTTTTGCTTGTTTTTGTAAATATAATTTTATCATTTCATCTGACTTTTGCATCAATGAAATGCAACAGATGTCATGACAGATGTGTCTGTACTGAAGGAAGCGGGACCCAGAAAAATCCATATTTACTTCAATAAACACAGTGTGATGCATGTGATGTCACTTCAAGATCGTAGACTGTTCACACATGAGTCTGATAGCATCGCATTTACAATATAATGTAAAAACCACCTAACAAAAATGGATTTTATCCCAAAATCTGAACTGAACAGTAGGAAACTGCAGTGTGAATGAATCTAAAGTGTGTGCTTTGGACATGATACATACAAAGAGCTGGTAGCTGAAGGTGAGCAGTAGCTGGATGCTGTAAACCTGTTCATCAGGTTTTAGCGGCAGCTCCAGCTGAAAATTCAGGAGGTCCAACTTCCCATCCTGGTTCTTGTCCTCTTCTCTCACCTGCATCATATGAGCAAAGAAAGAAAGAAAGAGTTTATTTTTTTGTTTGTCCAATGCCTGTTTTCAAACCACTAATAAAAAACAATGAATCTCTTCTACATCTCATCTAAAACTGAAGGATCTGGTCCATTTAAATACATTCAAAGTCATTTTAAATGAACAATAAAAGGATAAATCTGGATGTAGATGTTTTTCTAACTGATTGAACCGGTTTCTGCTTTGAGATGCTTTTAAGGAACACTGATGTTACACTTCTAGTATTTTTTAAATTATTGATGGTGTGTAATGTTATAATGTTATATTTATGGTTTTAGAATGGAGTTTTAGTATGTGTTTTGTTGTAGATATATGGATGAAGTGTCTTTTAATAGTCTATAACTTCTGCTGCTGCTGTCTTGGCCTCGACACTCCTGCAAAAGACATTTTTAATCTCAACCCGTTTTTTCCTGGTGTAATAGGGTCAAGGTCAAGATCAAAGTCTGGTTTATTTCTACAACAACGCAAAGTGTCCAAAGTGCTGTACAAGGATATAGGCCAAAATATAAAACATAATAAAACAATAAAAATTTATGGATATAAAAGATAAGATATGCCAAAACTGATAAAAAAAAAAAGATACACAATAATAAGATAATTAGTCTCTAAAAATACAACCAGAAGATAAAACAAATTAAAGCCATACACGTGTATTAGAAGCCAGTGCAAATACACTACCAGGCAAAAGTTTGGACTCATCTTCTTATTTAAATGACATGAGATGGACCATAGATGGCCAACAATTGCTCAGCATCATTTGGAACTCCTTCCAGACTTTTGGAAAACATTTCAGGTGACTACCTCATGAAGCTCATTGAGAGAATGCCAAGAATGCACAAAGCAGTAATAAAAGCAAAATGTGGCTATTTTGAAGAATCTAAAATATAAAACATGCTTTGAGTTTTGTCACATCTTTTTAAACTACATAATTCCATATGTGTTCATTCATAGTTTTGATGCCTTCAGTGAGAATCTACAATGGAAATAGTCATGAAAATAAAGAAAAACCAGGTGAGTCCAAACTTTTGCCTGGTAGTGTAGGTGCTTCTTTAGAATAGATTTAAAATGTTCAACAGACTGTGCACATGTGAAATGTTGGGGCAGAGAGTTCCAGAACCTTGGACCTGTCACAGAAAAGGCTCTGTCACCTTTAGTCTTCAGGCGGGTTCTTGGTACGTACAATATATATGTATATGTGTAATTTTAATTGTGTTTTATTTATTTTTAACAAATTTGTACGGTGACCTTGAATGTCCTGAAAGGCACCTATAAATAAAATGTCTTATTATTATTATTATTATTATTATTATTATTATTATTGAAATAAAGAAGAAAAGCTTTAAGGTTCATTACTGTCACCTGTTATATTTGACTTAATATGAGCCTAGAATAAACAAAACAAACACAGATCATATACATCTACAACCAGGAGAACTGAAGGTGGGTATTCAAGTGTATTTGCATGTTTTATTCTCATTTAAAACTTTTTTTTCTTCGTTTTTTTTTTTTTTTTTTTATAAAGCGCTTGGCTCTAAGGCTAAAGAAAATGAGAAATTAAAGAATCTGTTTGATTATGTTTTTTTTTTTTTTTTTTCTAAATCCATGACTATGATTTTAAATGTTCTACCTCTAAGTTATTTTTTTTCTAAATTATTAATACGCCTAAAATTAGACGATTTTTAAATAAAGGTTAATAAATCTGTCATATTAAACTGAAATATTACATATTATATAACACAGTTGACAGGACTCAGAGGTGGACATTTTCTGTCTGTGTTAAATATATTCTTACAGAGACAGACGGGATGCGAAGTCTGGATCCAAGCATGTTGTTGAGGTGAGGGAAGGTGCTCCAGGCCACATAGTCCCCATCAGTACTGGTAGCTGCCACCAGTAAAGTCTGGTACTGAAACCTGACCACCGGCTGTTCCTCATAGGCGCTTCTCTTTATCCAGAAACCTGAAACCATGTAGCTTTTAACAGTTGTGCATACACATCCTTGCAGTAATAAAAGCAGACCAGTCTAATAGTGTGTCTGTACCTTGGCTCCTGTAGGCAACCAGCAGAGGTGGGATGTATGTGAGGCAAACAACAACTACCAGAAACAGTGTGGCTTTCGTACAAACACTCGTTTTGTACCGAATCAAAGCCGGGTGGGAATAGACTTCATAGAAAGCCATGGGGAGCGTTCAACAGCTTTCGTTCAGTAGTCCACCAGAGTTGTACTTCTGTCAACTAACCGGCTAACTAGCATAACAGACAGATGCTAGTTAGCTGTTAGCTAAGTTGAAAACCACGGAGAAGTAACTTTGAGTAAAATTCAGACAAGCGACAAATAACGAACTTAAGACATGACTCGTGTGAGAGGTATCTATCAGGAAAATATGTTCTTAAACATTATTATTAGCTACACGTATTGTTTCCATTAGCCGCTAAAGTAGCAGGAACCGCGCCATGTTGCCGTTAGCTTAGCGTCTCACGGTTACCATGGCTGCGTGGTACCATGAGGCATTTACGGACTGTCGGCACAAATATTCAGCACACTATTCACATGCTGCTGCCTTCGATGTAAGGGTGTCAAACTTATTTTAGTTCAGGGTCCACATTCAGCCCACTGTGATCTGAACTGGGTCAGACCAGTAAAATAAAAACACATAAATAATCTATAAATGTATTTATTTATTTATTTGTATCAGACATGTAAGTAGTTACAGTCCATAGAGTATAATGAGCATTAAAAAAGGGTTATAAATGTAAAAACGACATGTGTACACACACCCTATCTTCAATAACAAGTATAAAGATGCTGGTGCCGGTATTTAACAAGTGTAGAATCAGTAAAAAAAGTCAGAGTTAACAATTGTAAAAATCACAACATTCCTAGAATGACTTAAACGCAGTATAAAATTCCAAATTGCTTTCCGTAACCTCTCATAATAAGAAGAAATAATGTCATCTCCAGACTTTTCTGTTTGAGTGAAAAAAGTAAAAAATTACACAATAAAAATGTTCACATGTAAAAACTATCCTTTAAAATAAGTGAATAACATGAACAACCACGAACCTGAAATTTCTTAAGAAAATTAGGTGCAATTTTAAGAATATTCTGTCTCAGTTTATTATGTACACATGTACATTACAAAATATAGGTACCAGTATTTGTATTTATTTTTTTAGTTTCAGGATAGTGTGTATTGGCATTAGTTTCAGAGAACAACATGCATGCACCAGATTTGGCAGAGAAGCTAGTTTCCGTCTGTTGTCTTGGACAAAGTACAAACATAACAAAGCATCACACAGATTACGAACTTCTAATATACTGGAAGGAAACCGTTAAACATGACAGAAATAGGAGAGTTTGCTCAGGCTGAACGGTTACAGCCAAATACATAAAAAGGGCTTACATTCTAAAAGTACAAAAACATTTCCTAGAATAAGAATAATACATAAAAGAAGAATAAGGAAAGAAGAAGAGAAAAACAAAAAAGTGGAGTGGATCTACAAATACACAAAACATTTAGTAACAGGCAGGATATTGTTAAAATTGCACTTATTTTCTTTGGACATTTCATGCTGTACATGTTTGATCATGATATTCCTCATTTATAGGTTGTTATGATCCACTTGGGGTTGAACTGTTCTGTATGTGGCCCCTGAACTAAAATGAGTTTGACATCCTTCATTGTAAGTATCTTCAGTGCATTTTTTGACAGGAGATATAAAACTGATTATTTGGGTCTCAATGTTAAAAAAAAAAAAGGAACCAGTGCCTTTAAGGATGAATGGATTTAATCACCATCTCATTTGCACCATAAACTAATAGACAAAAAGACATAAATCTGTGCATAAAAGTTCACTATATAAACAGTAATGCAGTGTTAACATGTCAGTTTGTCCTGTGTGAATACCTCAACCCCATGCACACACACAATGTACAAATCAAAACAAAGACTGCTCGTGTTCAGAGAGACACATTCCTCTTCAGGGCCTTGAACGCACCACCCTCACCGCCGCCCTCCGGTAGACAGTGACGTCACCTCACGGTTCGCCTCGGCTGCTTCGGGCTCGGACTCGGGGACGTTTGTTGGCGTTTTTGTTTGGATCATTTGGTGGGATTTGTGCAGCTCCAGGCCGCTGTGATCCAGACGCTCTGAAGGCCGGAGTCGAGGAGCAGCAAAGATGAAATGGATGTTTAAGGAGGACCATTCCCTGGGTAAAAGGGGCTGTGGGTTTGTTATGAAACACGAGCTGTTTTTGTCATGTCATGCATCCTCTTCTCTGTTGTGCTCGGGTTCATCTCTCATCACGGTGCGTTCGTGCATGTTTTCCTCGACTCCCTGCAGCAGATGTTGCATGACTTGCAGCCGCAGCCTTTGTGTTGATGTTTAGAGTCGAATAACCGACGACAATAGAAGCACGAGCATCAGCCGTCCATCATCACGTCAGCAGATTCACCCTCAGACAGGAACATCCAAGAGCATGACAATGTAACACACACACACACACACACACACACACACACACACACACACACACACACACACACACACACAGACAGAAGGTGAATTCTGTCAGGTCAGGGACAGTTGGAATGGGCTCATCCTTCCAAAAAGGATCCACTTTATAATGACATCATAAATAATTACAAGACAAATCCACTTATATGACAAACACATTTCAGTTCAGGTTCCACACACAGACCTGTATGATCTAAAACGGGTTGGACCAGTTCAATAACAGCATAATAACCTCTAAATAATACCTGTCAGTTTATCACTTTTAGTGCAAAAGAAGTAAAAGTGCAGTTTTAACAATATTATGGCTCAGATTATCATTTACAAAGTAAAATTTCACAAAAAATGTGAATAACCTGAACAAATATGAACAACCTGAAATGTAAGTGTAACTGCACCTATATTCTGTTGTTATTAAATGTTTGGTGTATTTGTAGATCCACTGTGATCTGTAAGTTATAATGTACATGTGGAAATGATAAACTGAGGGAGAATAGTGTTAAAATTGCACTTAATTTTCTTAAGAAATTTCAGGTAGTTCATGTTTGTTTATGTTTTTCACATTTCTGTAAAGAATACTTTAAACATTTTCTTTTTTTCTCTCTAAAACGTAGAGAAAAGTTTGGAGTTGACATTCTTTGTAGGTTATGTTTGTTTGTTTTTTTTTACTGGTCTGACCCACTAACAGATCACAACGAATCTACAAATACACAAAATATTTAGTAACAGGCAGAATATTGGTAAAATTACACTAATTTTTCTTAGGAAATTTCAGGTTGTTCACATATGTTCATGTTATTCACACTTTTATTAAAGGCTAGTTTGTAAATATGAACAATTTCATCATGTTTAACTGTTTTACACTGAAACAAACAAAAAAGAAAACTGTGGAGATGAGCCTGTGGTGCTGACGTCTTGTTGCATCTCTTTCTTCTTCTGTTGTGAGTTTGATGTAGATCTACCACTATGATGGTTCACTGGTCCAGTCTGTCATTAATGAGCTTTTATTTAATCGTTTGTTATCCTGCCCATAGAGGTCCTTTCATCACCAAAAGTGTGTAATCTGTGCGGAACAGTAGTAATGTCCAAATGAATTTTCAATTTTCATAGTTTACGTTTAACTTTTCAAAAAACGTTTTGTATTTCACGAACTTGAGCCAATACTCAATAACTGTCATATTTTTAACCCTTTAACTGCCATGTGGCGACACGGTGGTGCAGTGGTTAGCACTCGTGCCTCACAGACAGAAGGTCCTGGGTTCGATTCCAACGCCAGTCGACGGGGGGTGGGACCTTTCTGTGTGGAGTTTGCATGTTCTCCCCGTGTCTGTCCGGGTACTCCGGCTTCCTCCCACCATCCAAACACATGCACTGATAGGTTAATTGGTTAATCTAAATTGCCCATAGGTGTGAATGTGAGAGCGACTGTTTGTCTCTATATGTTCAGCCCTGAGATGAACTGGAGACTTGTCCAGGGTGTACCCCGCCTTCGCCCCTATGTAGCTGGGATAGGCTCCAAGTGACCCCCGTGACCCTAGTGAGGATAAAGCGGGTTCAGAAAATGAATGAATGAAATGCCATCTTTGTAACATAAGCAAACCATATTTTTGATGCAAAATGGTAAATGGACTGAACTTATATATCTGCATTTTTTACACCTTCATGCTACACAAAGTGCTTTACAGTGCCTCACATTCACCCATTCACACACCAGTATGGCGGCTGACAGACCCTACTGGGAGCCATTTAGGGTTCAGTGTCTTGCCCAAGGACACTTCGACATGTGGACAGTCAGTGCCAGGATTCAAACCGCTGACCCTTTGGTCATTGAACGACCCGCACTACCAACTGAGCCACAGCCGGCCAAAAAACACCCCCCAGTTTGTTTTTTGAATATTCTACATAAAAATGGGATTAGTTACTTTTTTATTTTTACATCCTGTCATATGTCAGTGATTAACACCAGCACTGGTTCATATACATTATTATTTTTTGTGGCAGGTCAAATATGAAATGCTAAAATGTGTCAGTGTGCATTTTTTACTCACTTGGTAGAAGAGTGTGTAACGTCACTGATTTTAGTGGATGGATCCGAATACTTTTTTTTTTTTTTTTACAACTTTTGAATTCTGACCAAAAACAAACTGTGAAAAATTATATGACCTTTAATGACATGAAGTGTAAAGTGTGCATAATATGCTCACCGGACACCAGAGGGTGAATTATGTCCTCAGTATTAAACATGTCTGACATGGGGGCAGCGGTGGTCTCCTCCTGGGTTCGATCCTGTCCATGGTTGGATCCTCATCTGTCTTCATCTCCTGTTAAACACATTGTGCTGTAGTTGTGTTGCTGAATCTAGGCCTCTTATCTGGGCTAATGAACCTAAATGGATCCTCATCTTATCTCCGTCACCTCTCCCTCCTCCATGTGGCCTCAGATCTGTTCCAGGCCTCACAGTACAGACCCACTGCTAATGCACTGATAATGACAGATAAAATTTGAACTTCCACTAGATCAGGGGTGTTAAACATACGGTCCGTGGGCCAAAACCGGCCCGCCAAAGGGTCCAATCTGGTCCATGGGATGAATTTGTGAAATGCAAAAATTACACTGAATTAACAATCAGTGTTGTTCAGGTTCGTTCCACATATGATCTAAAGTGGGTCAGACCAGTAAAATAAAAACATAATAACCTATAATTAATGACAAATACAAAAGACGTTTGAATATTTGGATGTGTTACATTTCTGAGGTTCACTTTGTTGGAATCACTGTCCTGAAATCACTCATTCAGGTGACCAAAGATTCAGGAAATGGATGGTTTTGTTCCCTCTGTTAGAAATAAGGATTTTGAGAAATAATCAACACCAAAAAATGTTAATTAACAAATGATGAAAGGAAAGAACAGGGGTCAAAGTCATTTTAGTTCAGGGGTCACATACAGTCAGACCAGTGAAATAATAACATAATAACAATAACCTTTAAATAATATCAAATGTTTCTGTTTTTGTGTGAAAAAACTAAAATTACAATGAAAATATTTACATTAACAAACTATTTTTTCATAAAAAATGTGAATGACCAGAACAAATATGACCATGAAATGACTTAAGAGAAATAAGTGTAATTTTAACAATATTCTGTCTGTTATTAAATGTTTTGTGTATTTGTAGATCCACTGTGATCTGTTAGCTGTAATGTACATGTGTAAATGATAAACTACGACATAGTATTGTTAAAATTACACTTGTATTTCTTTAAAAAATCCATTTTTTCCAGGTTATTCACGTTGTTTTTTGTTTGGATAGTTTGTAAATATAAATATTTCGTAACTTAATGTTATTTCTTTGCACTAAAACAAAGAGAAAAATTGGTAGTTGTCATTATTTTTAGGTTATTATGCTGTTATTTTACTGATCTGATCCACTTGAGCTCAAAGTTGGCTATGTGGCCCCTGAAAGAACTTGAGTTTGCCAGACCTGCATTAGATGTTCCATGTTGGGTTCTATGTGTTTCCAGTCTGGGATCTGTTCGGTCTGACATACAAACGTTCATTATTTTAATCCATGACTCGTGTTCATGTGTTTCTTTGCAGAGCACCGATGTGTGGAATCAGCCAAAATACGCAACAAATATCCTGACAGAGTACCGGTGAGTGACTGACAGTGGGTGGGGGTGGGGGTGGGGTTAAGGGTTCAGATGAAGACAGAGGGATTGACAGGTTCAGGTCCTGAAGAGGCTCAGAGTCTTTAAGTGTCTGATGTTTGACGTCCTGCAGCAGTAAAACACACCCACTGGAGTTCCATCATACAGGGGTGGAAAAAAGGGTTAACCCCCCCCCCCATGCATGTGTGATTTATTACATTCAGATTCACCCTTAACTCACTGAACTGCGGCCAGTACTGTTCAAATCAAATTTTATTTATATAGCGCCAAATCATAATAAAAGTTCTCTCATGACACTTTACATATCGAGTTGGTCGAAACCAGACTCTAAGCCCATTTACAGAAACCCAACAGAATCCTGCAGGAGCAAACACGTGACTGGTGACACTTCCATTCTCCAAACCCACATGCTCCTTCTGCACATGCTCAGTTCCATCAAAAAGTCTTAAAAAATATTGCAATTCCACTCTGTTGAAAATACATAACCTGGCCAGCCATCCGGTTTTCTCAGTGTATTCAATACTGAGAAAACAGTGAAATATGCACAATCTATTCTATATCGACCAATCACAAGTCTGGGGGGGCGGGTGTTTCGCAATGCCTCATATGCGCCAACTTCTTTTTGTCCTGAGTCAAAGTCAGTTCCAAGTTCACAAATCTCTTTATAACTGTTGTCCATTGTTTACTTGATTCAAAAATAAGGGTTGAATTACAGATTACACCCTGTATTCTCAAGTTTCTCTGACAAAAGCGCTGCGTTCATTTTATCTGTGATTGGTTTACTCGGCATCTGTTAGTCCCGCCTTCATATGTGGATTCAAGCCCCGTGATTCCAGACAGATTTCTCATAGTGAAAGATGGATGGCTATAGTTGTTAGTTTTATTACTATTATTATTATTTTATATTGTTTTTATTCTTATTTAATTGTTGATCTTTTGCACTATCTTTATGCTGCATATTTTTCTTGTACTTTATTCTGTTGCTGCTTTGACCATCTGAAGGCAGCATTAGCTACCATGCTAACATTAGCGCCGAACTTAATTCTTCTCATTTGTTTAAGATGTGTGACTTTACTCATCATCTTCATCCACTTCCTCTGTTTTTTATCATCACATGTAAAGTGTTAGAATGAACTGGATGTGTTTTATGGACTCAGATGAATGAACAGGATCGAACCTAAAAACAGGAAGTAAACAGTGGTTACCATGGAGAAGAAGCTGGTATGAGTACACTAGGCTTTCCAACATACACTATATGGACAAAAGTATGTGGACACGTTGAATTCAGGTGTTTTTTTTCTAACAGGGGTCTGGGATATAAAACAATAATGACTAATGTCAGAATATAGTTTTATAGGTATAAATATTGGGATATTATTTTACTGGGATAAATATCATTTCATTGGTTAGTTTGGTTTAAAGTGTTATCTTTGCTTCCAAAATGCCTCAGAAATGGTTTTTACTTAATTTCTGTCAATGTTGACTTTGTTTTATTTTTGTTTTTTTAGCCATGACTGTGATTTTAAATGTTGTACCTCTAAATTTCTAAAATCTCACTTTAAACATTAAGGAAATATTGATGTTTCTATGTCAAATCGTCATGAACGGAACATCTTATAGCTGTAGACATATATATTTATGTCCATATAGTTTATAAACATTGATATTTCCTTATATTTCCGTTTAATGTTAGATTTTTCTTCCTCAGTGAGATGTGAAGAAAGCAGATGGTTAGGTGTGGTAGAAAATTATTATTTACAGTCGGATCATGAAAAATATTTTATAAATTTAGAGGTAAAACATTTAAAATTTAAAAACATTTAAAAAGAAACACCTGAATTTAACGTGTCCACATACTTTTGTCCATATCATGTATCACATGTCTATACTGACAAATGTTTTATTGTAGAAACTGGTGACAAAAGGGTGACTGTACACCTGCAAATACCTGAAACTGTACTTGAACTTGTACTTAACAGGTGACGATCACGTTGACTGAAGAGCGAAGCCACTGTTTTAAATATGGTCACGTGTACAATAACAGAACAATAGGAGGAACGTCTATGTATGTTACTGGAGGTGTAGTGTTACTGCTGATGGCCTGGCAATAAAACAGGTGTAGAACACAATAAACATGAAAAAGGGATCAGATATAACAGGTTTTATCATCCACACAAAAGGCAGTGGATGGGCATTTCCTGCTGTTGTTTCTATTATGTGACCTCTGACCTGAGGCGTCGTAGAATTAACACCTGACTGACTATGGGTTTATAAGTACAACCAGATGAAATATGGCCTACATAGCAAATTTTTAGAATTCAGTTGAAGTTTCACATCCAGCTAGATAGAAATCACCTAATTTTTGGCAGAAGTATAATGTTTTACTCAGTATCTATGCCACTGAATAACAGCCTGTAATAAACACTAACACAGATCCACACTAGAGTTATGTAAAATACTGTTCAGATACTTGTTTAATCATTTATTTAATCCAATTCCCCTTTAACTGTTAACAAAAATGAACTAAAATGAAGTTATAAAAAAAGAATAAAATAAGCAACAAAATGAACAAAAACAGTCTAAGTGATCAATAAAATGAACAAAAATGAATAATGAATCAACAAAATAATAAGTAACAACAACAAAATAAGCCACAAACTGAACAAAATTTAGGAAAAATAATAATAACATAGGCAACAAATTGAAGAAAAACACAGAGTAAAATTAATAAAAATGAGCAACAAAATGAACAAAAACAGTCAGTGATCAATAAAATGATCAAAAATGAATAATAAACTAACAAAATAATAAGTAACAGCAACAAAATAAGTGACAAACTGAGCAAAATTTAGGAAAAAATAAAAAAAGACAACAAACTGAACAAAAACAGTGAGTAAGATTAAAATGAGCAACAAAATGAACAAAAACAGTCACAGTGATCAATAAAATGAACAAGAATGAATAATAAACCAACAAAATAATAAGTAGCACCAACAAAGTAAGCCACAAACTGAACAAAATTTTGGGAAAATAGTAATAACATAGGCAACAAACGGAACAAAAACAAATAAAGTGAGTGAAATTAATAAAAATGAGCAACAAGATGAACAAAAACAGTCAAAGTGATTCATAAAATGATTAAAAATGAATAATAAATCAACAAAATAATAAGTAGCAACAACAAAATAAGCCACAAACTGAAAAAAATTCAGGAAAAATAATTATATGGCAATAAACTGAACAAAAACAAATGAAGTAAGTAAAATGAATAAAAATGAGCATCAAAATGAACAAAAACAGTCAAACTGATCCATAAAATGAACAAAAATGAATAATAAACCAACAAAATAATAAGTAACAACAAAATAAGAGACAAACTGAACAAAATTGAAGCAAAAATAAAAGACAACAAATAAGAAAATTCACAAAATAATAAATACCATGGAGAAAATAAGGAAGAAAATGAACAAAAACAGCCAAAGCAATAAATAAATTGAACAAAATCAAGAAAATATTAACAAAAAAATAAGCAAAGAGAACAAAATAAGCCATAAATGGAACAAAATTGAAGAAAAAATAATAAACCCATAAAGTTGGATCAGTGACAGTGGATGGAGACACTTGTTTATGTTCAGTTAATGATAGATTTTGCAGAAAAAGTCCCTTTTCTTTGTGCTTTTCCCACCGCTGTGTTAATATGATGCCAGCTTTGTTTTACACACAAACATGTTTTATTCTACGACTACATGTTGTTTTTTTGTTTGACTGGATTAAAGGCGTTGAGTCAGTGTCTTTTCCCTCAGGTTCCCTCTCCCAGGCCTGTGTTGTGAATGTGTGTGTGATTCTTTTGTGCTTCAGGTCATAGTGGAGAAGGTTTCTGGGTCTCAGATCGTGGACATCGATAAGAGGAAGTACCTGGTTCCGTCTGACATCACTGTGGCCCAGTTCATGTGGATCATCAGGAAACGCATCCAGCTGCCTTCAGAGAAAGCCATCTTCCTGTTCGTCGACAAAACCGTCCCACAGTCCAGGTAAGAGGAACGTTCCACCTGTTTATTCTACGGTCAGAAGGAGAGGAAATATTAGAGGCAAATGAAAAAGGGAAGAAATAGAACGAGAAGAATATTAATAATAAAAAAAAACAAAAAACAGGCAGAATGAGTTGAAAGTCAGACAGTAAAACTAACACATACTTCAGGAAATTCACCTTTAGACTGTGTCATTAAGTGAATGTTTCGTATTAGATACACCTTTACCTTCCAGTATCCGGGTGAGCATATTATACACACTTTATACTTCATGTTATTTAAGGTCATGTTATTTTTCACAATTTGTTTAAGGTCAGAATTCAAAAGTTGTTCATTTTTGCATGATTTTTAAAATTCTCATCCATCCACTACAATCCTCACATTATAAACAGTGTTAAATTCCTACACTTAACACCCTTTGACCAAGTGAGTACAAAATACACACTGACACATTTTAACGTTTAACATTTGACCCAGAACAAAAAATAACAATGTATATTAACCAGTGTTGGTGTTAAAATGAGATAAGATTAGATAAATAGTTTCGAAAGATTTTTACTATTATAGCAGCAGAAATGTCCCGTTCCTATAGGAGGCTATAAAATGCATAGAAATATGTTTTTTATATACATTTTTTATTTATTGATAGTTTTGTTTCATTTCTCCCCTTTTTCATTTACTATATGATTTGTCACATTTGTAAAACTGAAAATATATATATATATTTTTTAATTTCACTGCCTAACAGATGATCAGATATAATCCTTCATTATTCTTCTTATTCATTTTTTTTATTACAGATATATCCTACATCAGCTGTTTATAAAAACGGCATTTGCATTTTATTTAACGTATGTCTGCGCTGGCTTTTGGAGCTGACGATATTTAGCATTAACTTACCCATAATCCCTCACAGATGACTCTGATTCTTCGTGCTCCTGCAGCTCCGCCCCTTTTTGTCCAAATATGATCGCTTTGGCTCCAAACAACCAGCGTTGACAGCCAAAATGCAAACTCCCACTTCAAAATAACCAGTGGGTGATGTAACAGTGCCTCTATAATAAAACACAAATTAACGTTAGCTTAGCATTAGCTTAGCATTAGCTTAGCATCAACAACCATCACAGTGTACATGTACGTCCATAAACCTTTCATATTCCACCTTTTTATCAACCCTTTAGGAGCTTTTTTTTTTTTTTTTTTGGTCAAAAAGTATTCAACGTTGATAACAAGATTTCAAAAAGCGGTACCCTGGAAGCTGTTAGAGATGAAGTCATACTGTAAATGAGAAAAATATTGGGTATGTTTATAATGGCAGTAAATGTACTCATCTAATTTGCATATTGTGATGTCACAGGGTGGTGGCCATATTGGATAACGTAACTTTTAGTAAAATTGAACTTTGAACATCTTTACATGGAAATTTTTTTTTTTTTTTTTTTCCATCCTTTAAATAAATTAACTTAAATATTAATAGAATGTAAAATGCAGTATGTTTTAGTATATTTTTATCCAAGCAGAGTGGACAAATCTGCCCTTATCTATCCAAACTAAAACTCAATCAACTTTACTTACTTACTAAACAAACTCAGGACCACACCTTTAAACTGGATTTTCTTCTTCACTTTGAATAGAAACATGCTCTTAAATGGTGTTAGGATTGAAGGGGCACATGTCCACCATCTGTTGGTGGGAGGTGGTAACAACATTTGGAAACTCAATCCGGAGTAATGGTCCGTTTCAGTCACTTACGTTGTCGCAATATTGTGACTTTGGCGCTTAAAGGGTTAATATTCCATTGATTTATTTAGTCTTAAACGTTCATAAATTCAGTGGATGGTGTCAGATCTTGGCTCCAGTGTCTTCATTTCCTCTATCGGTCACAGACTTTCACACCCTAGCCCACTTACAGTAATAGGAGGTTCAAGTGGAAGTCTGACATTTCCATTCATGTGTACATATTGTGTTTATCAGTTCATCTATGTAACTGAAGAGCAGTAAAATATGATTTCTTAGCGTATGAGTAATCAATCTCCCTGTGAAAGAGGATGAAGCCACACCTGCAGTTCTGAAAAACACTTTTTTTGCCCTGTTTTTCTTCACTTATTGACATGTATAACACCTACTGCCACTATCGGCTCAATCTGACCTGCTTTCAGAACCTACAGTATTGTGTTCATAATGACTGTACAATAAAAACTGGTTTATAGGATGTCATTACTCATTGCACCTTTAAAGAGCAGTTTGACAGTTGGATAATATGACCTGCCCTGCAGAGTGCTTTAATGGCATGGTTTTGATGGGTTTCCATCAGCTGCTTTTACTCACATTAGAAACAAATGTAGGATAAACTGGAAATATATGAAACATCCAGTAGGAGACAAAGTAGTTCATGCAATAATCCTCTGTTCTAATAACAATGAAATATTTAGTCAATATTTATTCATACATAAATATATATGTCACAGTAGAGATTGAAATCCAGTAGGATTCCTAATCCTACTAGGACAGATAGGAATTGTAGTTTGTCCTAGGACAAACTAAAATTCCTATCTGTCCTAGTAGGATTCCTAATCCTACTAGGACAGATTGAAATTTTAGTTTGTCCTAGGACAAACTGAAATCCTACAAGACATTAGGATCTGAAGATTGGAATTCCAATCTGTCCTAGGAGAATTTGCAATCCTACTAGGACAGATTGTAATTCTATTTGGAAGTGGGATCTGAAGGTTGGAATTGTATGTAGCACCTTTAAGTATTAGAAAAAAACAACTGACAAAACCTCTATAGTATTACTTGTTTGAAATTTGGAAGTTAGTACTATAGACTAAGGTTATTGTCACTTAACTAGTGAGTAGTATGCAGCACATTTAAGTCTTAGAAAAAGTCTTTGAAGCTTAGCTATAGAATATTAGATTCAAAGTCTGTGTAAATTCTGAATAAAATCATGGTTTGTAAGAATATTGTTGTTTCTTTTACTTTTAACCCTACCATCTAGACCAGGGGGCAGCAAAATGCCAATGCCAACTTTAACATTGTACATTTTCTGAATGACTTGGCAACAATTAGATAATAATAAAATTGTATGTTGCCATGGCAACGGGTTGTTTACAGGTACGTTTTTCAAATTCTACCGATTTCTGAATACAAATGTGTCTCATTTACATACCAATGACAGTTACAAACGGCCATTGAATAAGGTTGGACCAGATAGGACAGCTGGCATCCTGGTTACAATGTGTATTGACCTAAGGGCCATATACTGGATCTAAGATATGAAAAGAATTCAGCTGAAGGGCCATATACTGGATCTAAGATATGAAAAGAATTCAGCTGGAATGGTGATGGCGAAATCGTAGGACAGACTGAAATTCCAATCTTCAGATCCCACTTCCAAATAGAATTCCAATCTGTCCTAGTAGGATTGTAAATTCTCCTAGGACAGATTGGAATTCCAATCTTCAGATCCTAATTTCTTGTAGGATTTCAGTTTGTCCTAGGACAAACTAAAATTCCTATCTGTCCTAGTAGGATTAGGAATCCTACTGGATTTCAATCTCTACTGTGACATATACATACACTATTTTTAAAGACTTGGTCACAGATATACATACTGTTGATATGGTGTCTATCCATATTTTATTTTATTTTACTTTAGTTCTTTTCTTATTTTACTTTTTGTAAAATTTTATATTCTATTTTCTTATTTTACTTTATAATTTTTGTAATTTTATGGGGATATTTGCCTCCAGAAAATAATTTACATAAAATTGTTGACCAAGTTTTTGTGTCAGGCACTTTGTTTACTATTATTATTAATATTGTACTTGAGATGATAACATTAGAAGGGAGGCATGTGTAGTTGGAAAGACTTGGATGTGATCAGCTCACAAGCCTACACTGGCTTCCTCATTTTGGCAGGAGTTCAAGAGTCAAGTTGTTTCCCACATGCCCGTGCCACGAGAAGTATCAAAGTTCTGGTGGGAATAGTTGTTCTCTCCACCCCCCTGTTATGGATCAACTCTGCACCTGCAGGTCGGGGGATGTTAATTCAATTCAATTTCAATTCAATTTCAATTCAATTTCAATTTCAAATTCAATTCAATTCAATTCAATTCAATTCAATTTTATTTGTATAGCCCAATATTACAACAAGGTTATCTCAAAGGGCTTTACGGAGTCAGTTGGATGTAAACAACAGTCAAATAAACAGCAAGAAAATGAGTAGCGTCCAGGGCATCCCCCGTCCTTAGACCCTCCTTCTCGGCAAGGAAAAACTCAAAACCCAGTGGGAAAAGGGAGAAACCTTGGGGAGAACCACAGTGAAGGAGAGATCCACTCCCATGGACGGACAGGCTGTAGATGCACCAGGACTGATGGACGTCCATTTGCAGATGGAGTTCCAGTCTGAAGGAATGTTAGGTCACACACACACGCGCGCACACACACACACACACACACACACACACACACACACACACACACACACACACACACACACACACACACGCACACACACCAGCTTTACACAGATAAAACAGCTTAGGGTCAAATTGACCCCAGAGGAACACCAATGTGTTCAACATGTGTTCAGCACATTGAAAGAATATCATCATGATAATTTTATGCTTAATCAGTTGTCCCCATCAAATTAGGAAAAGTCATGAAATATGAAGCAAAAAAAAAAAAAAAGTCAACTATTATTTTTGGAATGATAAACATTAAATGAGGTCAAATTGACCCAGGGATAATATGAGGGTTAAAAACCCTTAAAAAAATGATTTTTATGTGGTTTTTGGGTTGTTTTGGGTGGTTTTTGGGTTGTTTTGGGTGGTTTTTGGGTTGTTTTGGGGTTGTTTTGAGTGGTTTTTGGGTTGTTTTGGGGGCTGGAACAGATTATTATATGTCAATGGGGAAAAGTCATTCATAAAATGAGTAAATCACAAAAAAGAGCATGGTCATGGAATGAATTATTAAAGTTGCTGGCGAGGTTCTACTGTCCTGGTATTAAAATGTGATATAAAATGGTTATGGTTTTATTGCCCTACCCTCTGTAACTTTGCAGTAATTTGCTGAAATCCAATGCATTTTCCATAATGTTTGTGCTTTTGTCTCATATGTGTGTTTTTAGCAAAGGCAGCTGATTGAAAATCCTGCATCCTCAGCACTGTCCAGGCTCCGCTGTTCGCCTATTGTACATCTATATCTACATAATGGATGTGTGATGTGTATTTGTGTTGTGTGTTTCAGTCTGACCATGGGCCAACTCTACGACAAGGAGAAGGACGAGGACGGCTTCCTGTACGTGGCTTACAGCGGAGAAAACACCTTTGGTTACAAGGCCTTTTATACAACACGGGGTTAACGCTTTATTCAATACCTGTCTCTGTCTGTCTCTGACACAAACATATACAGTATCTACGTATACACACACCGTATACACACACTGCACAGTAGGGCCTGACGAATCCTGGTGCACCATGTTTCCAACACCGGCCTTTACTGGTCCACAACGAGTACACCCAGGCACCGGCACAGTCATTTATGGCCGATTTTTGATACTGAAACGACACATTAATGGTGAAAATTAACCAAAAGATTAAAAGAAACAACCTTATTCTTTTATTTCTCTGATTATCATTAGTGCCAAGCAATGCCTAACGATAACGCCTTCAGTGGAGCAACGATTTAAAGGCCAGTTGTGGAGAGAAATCCTTAACACTGCCGGAAAATAGTAAAAATAATTTTAAAAAAAGATCACCATACACATTATAGGCACATGGAGTATTGGTAATTTTCTAAATATTGGCATCATTTGAGGCTCTGTCACGTACATCTGCAGGTCATAACACCACACATCACAGCCATGCTCTGTTTCTCTTCAGCCCAACCCTGTAATCATGTGACTAGAATCATTAATTAACCATATTATGGATGTATTTGTATGACGTATCATATCATGTATAAAACCTGAGTATGTATTAAATTCCACAGGTACACAGAAGCATGTGAATGAAGGCAGCTAACGCTATGGAAACGGTGAATATGAGAACGTGTGGAGTGCAGATACTTACTGAAAGCTTCCTGTTATGATTATTTACCTTTTTTTGCACATTATGTCGGTTAATAGGCGTCAGCACTGGCCATGTTTCAGACTCCACAGCGAGTACAGAAACACTTTACTTCATGGTTTTAAGGTGCGGTGTAGATTTATGCAAACCTGTGAGGTGGAGTTTTATGCTCGGTGGTGGTTGGTTGTTGATGCGGTCAGAGTATAAAATGTCCTTTCACCAATTCCACTGACTCATATTATATTAAATAGTTGTTTCGTAAATAATACTAAATGAAGGTCACATGACGACTTTAAAACCGCCCAGATCCTTCCATTGGAGAATTAACCCGTTTCATTTCACATATGTCTGCGTTGGCTTTTGGAGCTGACATCCTGGGGATGTTTAGCATTAGCTTACCCATAATCCATCACAGATGACTCTGATCCTTAGCGCTCCTGCAGCTCCACCTCTTTTTGTCCAAATATGGTCACTTCTGGCTCCAGACAACCAACGTTGATGTCCAAAACACAAACTCCTGACTTCAAAATAACCAACAGGTGATGTCACGGTTCCTCTGTCTATGATAAAACACAAGTTAATGTTATCATAGCATTAGCTTAGCATGGAATTAGCATCAACAACCATCTCCCAGTACAACACAGCCAAACATACACTGTGTACATGTACGTGCATGAAATTGATAAAACCAGTAAGAAAAAAAAAAAAAAAAAAAAAGACAGTAAAGCTAAACTAAAAGATGATTAATTTAGACTAAAAGATGGGAAGACTATATTATTTGAGGATTAAACCAGATTAAAAGTTGGTAAAACTTAAGAGAAGTGCAATTTTAACAGTATTGTGCATGTTTTGTGTCTTGGTAGATCCACTGTGATCTGTAAATTGTAATGCACAAGTGTAAATAATTAACTGAGGCTTACTTATTTTTCCTAAAAAAAATTTCATGTTGTTCGTAGTTGTTCATGTTAATCACTTTTTTAAGGGATAATCTGTAGATGTTACATTTTCCTTAATGCAGTTTATCTTTTTTCACTTTAAAACATGGAGAAAAGTTTGTAGTTGTCATTATTTATAGGTTATTATGTTACTATTTTACTGTTCTGTCCCATTTTACATCATATTGGACTGAATGTGGTCCCTGTTGCAGATATATTTTCAGTTCTTGCTGGTGATGTAACCAGCAACAGGAAGGACATTTTGAAGGTATTCTGGGAAATGACAAAAAAAAAGAAAAATCACATACTGTGGCAGAACTACAGAGTTATATAATAAGTCTATGTAGTGGAGCTAAAGGAAACTGTTTACTCACCACTTTTACGACACGACCTTGTGACCTTACACCTCCATAATATTAATGATTACAGCAGATAGACCACCCAGCGGAAACAAGGCTTAATAATATCACTGAAAGGCTATTTTTAGTGCTCTGTTTTCAGTCTTGTTAATGGTTAAAATAGTTCCAGTGTCCCTGTATGTCAGCGTCATGATCTATCGGAATCAATCCCCAGTTGAATGTGTGAGGTTGTCAGGTTCTGTCTCTGTGTTCCAGTCCTGTGGTCTGGATGCAGATCAATCTAACTATAGAAGTGGGCGGGACTTTCACTGGAGGAGAACTCAACTAATTCATTCAAGTCCATGTATGACTTCTATTAATGATCAATAGGAACTATGTTGATATCTGTAACCATTTACATGTTAGAAACCATCAAAATATGGACCATTAGAAGGAAAGACACATTCATAATATTTCAACAAAACAACTTTGAAGACAAAGTTGACAGTGATTGTTAGAAGCTGAAGTAAAGTGTTTCTGTATTTGTCTGTGGAGTCTGAACGTCGTCTTATCTCCCGTCGTCGTGGTGATGACGGTTCGGCTGCAGCTTTAGTTTGTACGGTGCTGAGTCGACATCTGGTGTTTCCACCTTTTACTTGATACATTGAAGTATTCATAATCATACTCATAAAGCTGAATCCTGAACTTTAACCTCAGTGCGTAGTATAATATATTGATGGATCGCTATGATATTCAGGATTTTTTGTTTGTTTGTTTTATCAGTGTTGTATTATGAGTAATTATATCTTAAAGACATCAAGATGTTTTAGAAACTTGACAAAAGCTGAAGGAACTGAGAGACTGAAACTGATAAATGCATCTCACTTGTTTGTTTTATTAAAAAGAAATAAACGGAATATATATCGGAACAAATACTCTGCATTGTCTTTCCATCCACAACCAACTTAAACCATTTCCAGAGGGTTTTTATGTATGTGTGTAAAAAATTTCCCAGATTTAATACTTGAATTTTTTAATACTTGTGATTTTTATTTAATGATGATGATATAATAATGGATAAAAGATCATATGTAAATAAACATTCATTCATGTAATTTAAGTTTTTTACACTGAAACAGAGACATTTGGTGTTGAACAAAGAGAAAAGTTTAGCATTGTCATTAATTATAGGTTATTATGTTATTATTTTACTGGTCCGACCGTATGTGACCCCTGAACTAAAATGAGTTTGACCTCTGTTCTAACCTTTCCTCATTTGTTAATTAATTTATTTTTTTGGTGCCAATTATCTCTGAAAATACTTATTTCAAACAAACAGAGGGAACAAAATCATCCATTTCATGAAGCTTTGTGGATCTAAATGACTGATTTCAGGACAGAGATTCCTACGAGGTGAACCACAGAAATGTATCAGGTCCAAATATTCATCAACGTCTTCATCAGAAGGATTTGGATTGAATTATCTGGACAATGTGAGGCGTCCTGGTGAAACCTGGGACAAACCGCTGAGTATTATCTGAGTCATTACCGGTGGAATCTGCTGACATGAAGCTGTGACACAAATGTCCTTCAGTTTCACCACAGAGTCTGGTCGTCCATGGAGGATCCCTGAAACACAGCATCAACAGATTCACTTCTACAGGGGTGTCAAACATACAGCCCACGGCCCAAAACTAATGGGACTAAAGGGTCCAATCCAGCCCCACAGGATGAATTTACAAAGTACAACACTTATACTGAAGATATTAACAATCAAGGACGTTAAAATCATTTTAGTTCAGGTTCCACATTCAGACCAATATGATCTAAAATAAAATAATATCGTAATAACCTATAAATAATGACAACTACAACCTTTTCTCTATGTTTTAGAGTGAAAAAAGTAAACTTACATTAGGAAAATATTTACATCTACAAACTATTATTTAAAAGAAATGTGAATAACATGAACAACTTGAAATTTATTAAGAAAATGAAGTGTAATTTTAACAGTAATACACCTCAGTTTATCATTTATGTACATTATAACTTACAGATCAACTACAACTACAAATTTTCTTCTTGATTTAATGTGAAAAAAATAACAATCTATAAAAATATTTACATTTACAAAGAATAAAACATGAATAACCTGAACAAATATGAACCTGAAATTATGTAATGAAAAGTGTAATTGTATCAATATTCTGTTATTATGTTTTGTGTATTTGTAGATCCACTGTGATCTGTAAGTTGTAATGTACATGTGTAAATGATAAACTGAGGCAGAATATTATGAAAATTGCACTTATTTTTATTAAGAAATTTCAGGTTGTTCATGTTTTTCAAATTTTTTTTAAAGAATAGTTTGTAAATGTAAACATTTTCATAACATAACTTTACTTTTTTGACTTTAAAACATAGAGAAGTTTGGAGTTGATATTAATTACAGGTTATTGTTTGACTGGTCTGACCTGTTTGAGATCATATTAGTCTGAATGTGGAACCTGAACTTAAATGACTTTGACATCCTTGTTCTACGACTTCCACCGTCCACCCTCGTGTCCCAGCTGTGTTTTTACCGGCGGTCGTTGACCTTCTCTGAACAGCGTGGTGATGGCGATGCAGGACATCCTGCTGGTGAAGGCAGCAGCATCCAGGCTGTTAGATCCACTCAGTATTTACCCAGAGTTCCAATGGCCACGCTGACCCGACAGGCTGCAAGAAACAAACACCCAAAACTGACCTTCTAGTGCAAAGTCTGACGTCAGAACTGTATCTGCTTTATGAATAATAAATACAGGATCCAACACATTCAAAACTCAACATTAACTCTTCCATGACTTGTCAAGAATCAGTAAAATAATCTGCATGACCCTGATGTATGTGCACTTCAGTTCATTATTATAAGAAACAGCCTCCTCAAACTTTCTTTGTGATGTTTTAGATTTTCATGACATTACATTTCAACGGGTTATATTATATTTATTAAGACTCTTTAATTGTTTACCCTTTAAGGACAACTATATACTATAACAGGCCTAGATTTCTTAGTTGTTTTTGTAATAAAAATGTCAGCCAATGTCTTTTTTGCCAATTCTTTTGCACCTTTTTTCAGGAAGAACTTAACTTTCAATATCTGGACATTAATTATCATAATTATATGTGATAAATGCTTAAAACAGTGTGTTATAGCAAAAAAAAAAAAAAAAAATCAAAAAAAGACTTGAATTTTTAAAAATCATATTTACAATGAAAAACAACTGTAAATGTACACAATGAAACTTTATGAGATTATAGTAATAAACTTGTAATATTTTCCATGTGTTCAAACATTTTCATTTGTCTAGATCATCCTGTGTCCATGTTCTTCTTATTTTTAGTTCTTTCTAGTCATTTCTATCCTGTGTGATAGTGTGTTTTTACTTTCTGTCTAGCTGTAGACAGAGCCACTTGTTTCACTGACAAAAACATCTGTCATCTAATTCAAATACAGACACTGCATCTCTTTATGCCCTGGATAGATTTGCATATATATATATATATATATATATATATATATATAGATAGATAGATAGATAGATAGATAGATAGATAGATATAGATATAGATATATATATAGATATATATAGATATATTTATATAATATTTACAGCTAAAATATAACTGTCAATGATCTATACAAATCAGATATATACAGAATAAAACAAGGAAACTTGACAAAAACATGGCAAAACACACTAGAACACTCCAAAACACCACTATCACTATTATATATAATTATTTAAAAGAATTCTCCACTAAAACCTCACTAAAATGCTGCTAAAAGTAATAAAAATCTTTCATCTCTCTCTCGCCGACTGCACTCTGCTGCTCTACACTCCGTCCACTTCCCACCCTCCCCGTCAGCCAATGCAGACCTCTACCCAAATGTGTTCTAGACCAATAGAAAGAACCCAATCTCAGCTAAAAGATTCTGTTTGAATTTTGTCATTAGTGTAAACGGTTCAGGAGTTATTCATTTGAATGACGTGTATGTAAAACTGTGCCACCGGAGACACAATTGTCTAAAAAGGGTTAAGACTTTTTAATGATTTACAAGTCTATACTGCAACAAGAAAACCAATGACATGGGAATCCCAGGAATAAAAACATTTACTCAAGTTACATTTGATTATTTTTTCCCACACGTTTAATGTCGACGTCACACAGTTTGAGTATTTATTCCTTCCATGTAAGTTTTGTTACAATATGAACAAAAATTACATTATTTTCCCCAAAAAACATTTAAAAGAGACGGAAGATGACCAGAAAACTGACTTTAACGCCTGTGAAATACAAAATGTAAAATGTTTAGAAGTAGTTATGGTTTTCAGATGTTTTAAAGAAGTGCAGAAAACCTCTAACACAGTCTGGTTTTGAATCCCCTTTGACGACCCGGTCCCATCATCACCAGTTAAAGTGACAGATTCTGGTCCGGTTGAACCCTCTTCGTGACCCAGGTCCCAGCGGTTCTGTTAACCTGTGTTTAAAGTGTTCCAGTGTGGACGGCGTCTAGACTCAGCGGAACTGGAGGAGGTTCCTGTCGCTGCGTGGCCACAGGGGGAAGGCCTGGTGCTGCAGCTGGTTCCAGGCCTGTTGGTAGGACTGGGACGCCTGTTTATAGTCCCAGTAGGTCGACAGCCCCGGCCTCCTGCACACAACCACCAACAAACACAAACACATGATGCAAGAAAGAAGTAAAGTTACCATCCTGACTGCTAAATGTTAACGATACCTTCTTCTTTATAAACCAAGAACTTTTTGTGGCAACTACCAAGTCATTTTTTCTCAACAGTTAACCTTTCAAAAGAGATTTATTACAATATTATCCTGTTATGGTGTTCAGGAATAGTATAAAATAAACTTCAGAACAATATTGTGAAGAATCTAAGCTTTGGCAAAAGTTTTATTGTAAAACTGGTGACAAAATAATTTATAAATCTATTGTATAAATGGACATATGTGGGTGCTTCTATGAAACTGGGTTCATTTTGGTATCTGACATTTTTGCAGCTTTTTTAGACCCAATAATAAAAGAAAAATTTAAATATATTTCCCCCCAGTACTGTATGTACCAAATGGTGACTTCAGATAAATGCAAAAAAAAAAAAAAAAAATTAGACTCTTGCTCTGAGCCATCCCCAAAATTAATGAATTTTTAATAAAATACTGGGGCCAAAAATAGGACCAAAATTGGGACATAAAAACTCCCTATGTGTCAGTGGATTAGATCTGAAAACATGGCTGTAAATGGTCTTATATAGACTATAAATAAAGACACTGTTAAATTTGATGATCCTGGTGGTTTTTCTAATCCAGACATGCGGGTTTTTCATGAATCTCAGTCTCATTCCAGGTTTTGTATGTAACCCATCGTGTCCACTAGCATTACATGCAGAACCTGAACATTTAAACACAAGTAAATTGCAAATGATTTTTCAACAGTGGCCATTTTTGTGAAACACAAAATGGACCTGTGAGAGAATAAAGAGACATTTAAAAAAAAATAATAGCACGTAATTTTCGTAGTATTAAACAGTTACATCAGTAGATGCTTTTGGTCTCCAGTGGATGTTTAGGCCTTCGAGGGTTAAACGAACAACAATGCTGTTACATCTATAGTTTGGTACATTTGCTTTTACACAACATAATATCAATAAATACGTTTTTTTCCCCTAAAACAAACAAAAGAATGCACAAAACAACTTTTTATATGGAAGGACGGTGTGATTTTATATTGACAGAATCTGTTAAAGCCACTAAACCACTATTCTACAGAGATTTATTCAGAATATGACTTTACTGCAAACTCAATTACATGTAAATCACAAGAAAAAGTGATTTTTTTTTAGCAAAATATATAACCATGAAAAGATGACAAACCGCATTTTACACCAATTATTTACATGGATACTATTATGTAAAATGTTCTTATGTTAATGATTCAAAAATGTTATTACATTATTGGCCAGGTTGTTTTTGAACCATTAACATAACAGCATTTTACAAAATCATATCCATGTAAATAATTGGTGTAAAATGCAGTTTGTCATCTTTTCATGTTTTAAAACAAACAAAAGACTGCAAAAAACAACTGTTTGTATGGAAGGAAGGTGTGGTTTTAGGTTGATTTTACTACTTTCCTACAGGATTAGTGGTTCAGAAGGTACTAAACAGTTTATATCAGTGGATGCCTTTGGTCACTGGTGGCTGTTTGGGTCTTTAAGGGTTAAGAAACAACGTCCAATGTGGATATGATTATTAAATAACACGTTCCACCTGATTGTGAGGCTGCAGTGAAACAACGGTTCCTTCAGCCTGACTAAACATGCCTCCACAGTTGTAGAACATACTGTCATTGTGTGTTTTAATGTGTGCTGCTCCATGTGTGAGGGTGGAATGAGATGGGATCAGGTTATCTGCTGGAGGAGCTGATGAACAGAAGCTCCACTGTTCAGCTCCTGAAGGGAATCCCAGAACACACACACACACACCAGGCATGTAAACAGGGATCAGCCACATGCACACATCAACACAACGGCTGAAATCTGAGCTTAGAATGTCAAGACACAAAGACAAGCACAGAGACGACCGCCATGTACGTCCACATGACCACAGCGCCACCAGCAGGAAGACCCAGTTGTCTGGTCCCTGTATGTCTGTGTCATGTTCTATCTGAATCAAGCCCCAGTTGAATTAGAGTACAGTAGAGTCCTGTGGTCTGGATGCAGGTGATCACTCTTCCAATAGAAGTGGGTGGGACTTTCGCTGGAGGAGAACTAAACTAATTCAATCAAAGTCCATATATGACTTCTTTCAGTCACGGAAAAAATTATTAGACCATCAAAAGTCATCAAAAACAATGGTTAAGCAATCCAGTACTAACTTCTGTGTGTATCATGTGACTAAAACAGACAGAAAAGAAAACAGAGAATGCCTAAAAGCACTGTTTTTGTCAGTACAATGCCATAGATATTGATGGAAGAACTGAAGTGATTTTGGTTTTTATCAAGAAAACATGTTAAATGGATAGATATCAGCTCTGAAATTAAACTACTATGAGCTAATTTTGTTGTCATCATTATATTTGTCCAAAGTTGTACCAGGCATTAAAATGACCATGAAACTGAAGAAAACAAGGAGTGGTCTAATAATTTTTTCCGTGACTGTATATTGATATCTCTGACTCACTTTTTTTAAGACAATTGAAGTTGTTCATATTTGTTTGTTATTCGTATTATTTGTGAAAGGATCGTTTGTAAAATGTAAATATTTTCATGTTATTTGACTTTTTGCACTAAAATACACAGAAAAAAATGTAGTTGTCATTAATTATAGGTGATTCTGTTATAAATTTACTGGTCTGACCCACTTTAGATCATATTGGTTTGAATGTGGAACCTGAACAAAAATGATTTTTACATCCTTACTCAATATTTTCAGTGTAATTTTTGCATTTCACAAATTCATCCCATGGGCCTGACAGGACCCTTTGATAGGCCGGTTTTGGTCCACGAGCCATATGTTTGACACCCCTGTCTTAGAGGGAAACATCTGAAGACAGAGTAAGTATGACAGTGTAATTTTAGTTTTTTCACTCGAAAATACAGAAAAAGGTTTGTAGTTGTCTTTATTTATAGGTGATTCTGTTATTATTTTACTGGTCTGGTCTAATTGAGATCATATTAGTCTGAATGTGGAACCTGAAGTACAATGATTTTGACGTCCCTGATCTACACATTTAATAAAGAGCCATTAATGTGATACGGCACTAATTCTATTGACTTCAGCTGCTGATTGGACCAGAGTTACCAAACAGGACAAGCTGATGAAATCCAGCCCGGGGTTTGCAGATCATCCCTAGTTTTGCAGAAAACTGCAGCGAGAGCATGAAAGAGGCTTTTGTTTGTACCTGAGGGAGGAGGGAAGAGCTGAGGACGTAGTGGCAGATACAAGAGACAGGAAGGAATGAAACAGCTCCAGTTTACACAGAACAGACCTGCAGAAAAACACAAACACAGACACAAACCATCAATAATCGCTTTTCCGCTGGACATGTGTGCAAAACTTTACCGATAATTACTAAATGTCGAAAAAACAGAAGTGGGTAATGTCGTTTTTTCCATTAAATCATAAATGCAATGATTTATTTATTTATTATGGCGAGATGACATGAGAAGTCATTCCATAAACATGGTGACAAACGTAAATATGGTGTTGATTTACAGATATATTCATTATTATTATATATTACCCCTCTATCCTGTACTAAATTAAAAAATGATTGGGTTTCCTGGTGTATCCACACATACCGCACCATGTTTCTTTTAAAACTCTTCTTCTTCGCTTGTTGTAACGTCCATCAACATCTGTATATTTTCATTCACGTGACTCTAGTTGCAGAAAAAGGCAGTTTTGCGTGATACTGCATTTGCACTACACCCACAAAACCACCTCTTGCCAGTGCAAAAACTTTCAATCGAAAAACAAGATTTTTGGCGAAATTGTCGTTTCCATTTGGTAAATTTTCATGCGTAAGTTATATTTGAGGGAGGGAGTAATTTGAGGGTCAATGGAAAAATGACTACTGACTACAGTTTAATACACGGCTGTCAAACATACGGCCCACGGGCCTAAACCGCCCCACCAAAGGGTCCAATCCAGCCCCTGGGAGGAATGCATCAAATGATAAAATTACACTGAAGAAATTAACAATCCTTTTAGTTCAGGTTCCACATTCAGACCAAGATGATCTAAAGTGAGAAAGACCAGTGAAATAATAACAGAATAAACCATAAATAATAAGACCTACAAATTTAAAAAAAAAAAAAAAAAAAAGAAAGTTACATGATGAAATTTATATTTACAAACTATCCTTTCACAAAAAATGTGAATAACCTAATAATGTAATTTTACTTTTTTATTTTTACTGTAAAACATAAAGAAAAGTTTGGAGTTGACATTATTAATATGCTATTGTTCTATTTTTATTCTATTTTATTTTACTAGTCTGGTCCACTTGAGATCCCATTGGTCTGTATGTGACCTCTGACCCCTGGTTTAAAGTGTATTTGACTCTGAATCACAGTGAACTCATGGTGTGTGTGTGCTGTCAGTACCTGGCCTTGGCTGTACCCAGGACCTTCTTGGTGACTCCATGTTTGTAGCCGTTGGCAGTGACATCTAGTGGCTGCTCAGTCACATTACACCAGCTGATGGCTGCAACAATCAACACGTTTACCACATCAGAAGGTTTGTTTCAGTTCATTTACTTTACATTTACAAACTGAATGGGACTCCTTTTTTTATTTGACTCAACTTTTGTTTTGTTTGGAAACACATTTCATTCATTAAAGACCAAAATCAGAATACACCATGTCTCACAATCATGAAAGGAAACTGGACATGGAGCCTAAACATCACCAGAATCCATTCAAATCCAGAATCCTTTTATTTATTTTTATTTTTTTTCAGAAATAAAAGCAGTGAAATTGTCATAATAATGTCTCATACAATTACTTTTAATTACTTGTGTGACTGAGGCTTTATACATGTTTAAAGGGTAGATTAGAGGCTTTCCACAAATCATTTTATTGAACTTTCATCTATTTTCTATCAGTATTTCCATGTCAAAACAGTCTCAGTAAAATCCAAACCATTTTCCTTGTAGGTATAAGATGAGGTGTCTTTTCAATGAGTTTCTGGACCTTTAAATGAATTCCTAATTCTGAAAACAAACAAGTTCTTTTGTTTGTTTTCCCTAACCCTTCATTACTGATTAGACTGTTTTGCTGACCTGAAAACATCCATAAATGTGTGTTCTCTGGTCATGCTTCATGTTTTCTGTTTCAAAATCTGAGAGATTATTGTGTTTCTTATTAGAAAATAACAGCAAATGAATTTAAAGGAATAAGCAACAGTCATCTCTAAATACAAACGGGCTCATTCAGTGGAAAATCACAAGCAGAGTCTGGTTTAGACCAGTTCTGAAGGTTTAAGTGTCCTGAGATAATTTTTATGATGTGGCGCTATATAAATAAAATTTGATTGATCATCAACTGTACCTGCTCCACACGGGGATATCCGTCCCTGTCCGGCCTGGTGTTGTAGCTCTGTCTGGGCCTGGTTAAAGGGGAACTCCAAACTGGACTGGACCAGCACCGGTGGACTCACTGAAAACCCGACAGGGAGACCAGATACATGGGAGCATCTGAGGACAAGAGGAAGTTCCAATATATGTGGAAAAAATTTTAGTTTTGAGTCGAGTTGAAATAGTTTAAGAGATTTGTGCAGAAAAAGAAACATAAAAAATATTGATATATGTTGATTTTACATCAGAGGCTGTAAATGTGTCAGCAGTGTTGAATAGACCTGTAAGAATAACTGACATTAGATTAAAAAAATGTAAAAAAAAAAAACACATTCTGATATAAATTAGTGTCATAAACTGTAACATAGACATAATAATGAGCAAAACAAGGAATAAAAATGACAAAAATGAACAATAGGGGTCACTAAGGGTTAAATATTAAAACATGTTTTTGGTGCTGAAACAACATTATAAGCTTTAACTGTGATTAGCCTGATCAAAATCTACATTAAATATGTGAAAAAATTTTACTTTTGAGTAGAGCTGAAATGGTTTAAGAGATTTATGCAGAAAAAAAAACATTCAAAGATATTACTCTATGTTGATTTTACATCAGAGGGTGTAAAAGTGTCAGTGGTGTTGAATAGACCTGTAAGAATAACTGACATTAGATTAAAAATATGTCAGAAACACAAACATTCATGTCCTAAACTGTGTAATTCTGGACTCATCGGTTCAGTTCTAGTCCACGTCTCTGACCCTGACCCGGTCTCACCTTTGGACCAGCGCTCTGTGCATCACCTCGGGGCTGTACGGACACTTCCCCACCACCACGGTGCTGAAGTACAGTGCCCCCTGGAGGTAGTGGGCCAGCAGAGCGCCCTGGAAGCCCAGAACCCCCCAGCGGGCCAGTTTATCGCTGCAGGACAGGGACATGGTGGGCTCTCCTCGGCCAGGCTTAACCCTCAGAACCCCTGTACTGTGGTACCCAGACCCGGGGTGCAGGGGGTCAGCGGGGCCCCCCCGGGACACACTTGGCCCCTGTTCTGTGGATGTCCACACCTGGTTCTAGTTCTGGTTTTAGAGGTGGATTCTGTGAAGGATCTTCACTGTGAGGTGGATCTACTGAGGCTCCTCCATCCTCCAGATGAGGGTCCTGGACCTCCAGATGGGGCCGTTTGGTGTTTGGGCCCCTGTCAGGCTCCTGGACCCTCCTCTTCAGGTTTGGGACAGGGGGGCAGGGCTGAGTCTGGATCTCCATCATGGGGATGATGGAAGCATCCCCACCTGAAGTAGACAAACACAGACTCAGCGTTCAGGACCCTTTACTGTTCTACTGGACCTCACCGACACCAGTGGATTATTTTTATTTACAAAACCACCCTGATAACCCTATAAGGACGACCATTAAAACAGGCCTAGAGTTATTTATATTGTTTTTGCAATAAAAGTGTCATAAAACCTCCTTTTTGCCAAATTTTTTGCATCTTTGTTTTTCAGGAAGAACTTAACTTTAAATATCTGTCCATTAATTATCATTATTATATGCAATAAACGCATAAAACAGTGGGTTATAGCAAAAAAAAATAAATGGACTTGAATGGTTTATCATATTTATTATGAAAAACAACTGTAAATGTTCATAATGAAAGTTTATGAGATTATTGAAATAAACTTGTAACTATTTTCCATGTGTTCAAACATTAGGGTTTGTATTATTATGAGCAGACTGGACTTACAGGGGGTGTGACTGGTGAAGAAGACGAAGGAAACGCCTGGTTTCAGCCTCCACCTCCCATTCTCATCCATCTGATCGAACACTGAGCTGGTGGAGCCGCTGACGACCCGATGCAGCTCCTGGATCAGGTACCTGTGACGACGACAACGACAAACCTGGACTCAGTTACTGCAGACGGAGTTTAACCCAGTTGTATCTACACATGAACAGAATACTCACCTGACACATCCCCTCCTGGCCATGACTTCAGCGTGGCTGTCGTTGAGTACATCACCTGTACAGATAGAACAGCACAAACACCACCACTGTTAGCTTAATAGATTAGATTACATTAGATTAGATTAGATTTTATTGATCCAACAACAGACAAATTCACTGGCAGCAACAGAATAACCCTTATTCCCTCCTTGTGTATTTTTGTACATTTTTCTCTTTTTTTTTTTTAAATTTGATGATCATGTTGCATTGGCAAGAATTTTTCTTTTTAGTTATACTTTTGAAATCCAGCATCTTTCACTCTTACATGTTTTATACTCCCATGATGCATTTTACACCCTTTGGTTACCTTTGTGCCAAAAATGCATGAGTACAAAAAACTACCATAAATTCCTGAAACATCAATTTTTTATTTTATTTTTTTTTGCTTTTTTTCATAATTTCTTTAACAACCCTCAGACCAAAAAGCCCCATTCCACTTCCATTAAAACCACATTTCTTAATCTCACTGCCGTTACACTATATAAACGTACATTCTCTAATGTCAACATTTTATTTAGAAGAAACCTAGTGATATTTGACATTTTACTGTATTCCGCCATTTTCAACCATTTTCTCATTGTAGGCTGATGTATGAAATGAAAAAATATTGATCTATGATGATTTTATAGGAGTTTTTTGGTGCGTTTGTGCCACAAAGGTAACCAGAGGGGAGTAAATTTGAGGAGGACATAAGGATTAAAGTGCAAGAAAATATTTGCTCAGACCAAACTGTTCATTTTAATGTGTGTGGGTGAAAACTACACACCGGTGGGACTCATCGCAGATCGCCCGATGCATTTGGTTCCAGTTCCGAGAGAAACCACCTCCTTTTCAACTGTAGAACAAAATCCACAAAATGGAAATGCCATGATCACATTAAAGCATTTTTACATTAACATTTATTCATATTCTTGTTCCATTTATACATTTTAGACCTTACTTTGGGTTTTTTTTGTGCTCTATATCATAAATGTCTGACTCATTTTAGTTCAGGTTTCACATTCAGACCAATATGATCATAAATTGGTCAGACTAATAAAATAATAACAGAATAACCTACAAATAATGACAACTACAACCTCTCCATGTTTCAGAGTTAAAAGTAAAATTACATTATTAAAATTAGTTGTTTGTAAAAACTGAGGCACTCAGAGTGGGGGCTGAAATTAAAAAGCCTTTATTAAGCATGGCCAAACAAATAAAAACTATAGCCGACGTGTTGCGGCCTATGGGCCTTCATCAGGGCTGATATAAGAAGGCCGCCCATATGGATCCTCCTGTATATAGGGAGAGGTCACATGAAGAAAGATTAAAGAATTAATAACTGAAACAGACAAAAAACAGAGCAATACATAGTATATAAGCAAACAACAATAAGACATTTCAAGCACTGTAAGTCTTCACATTAAATAAACCATCAGAAATAAACAGATAGACAATAAGGGTTTTTTTTTAAATCAGGAAACCGAGGGAGGGCACAAGTAAGCCAAGTAGGCTGGACCCCACTTAAGTCAGAGAAAAGGGGAGAAGTCCAGTTCACCATTCAGGCCTGGGTACTGCGTAGCTTTCAGAGTATATATCAGCCCTGATGAAGGCCCATAGGCCGCAACGCGTCAGCTATAGTTTTTATTTGTTTGGCCATGCTTTAATAAAGGCTTTTTAATTTCAGCCCTACTCTGAGGGCCTCAGTTTTTACAAACAACTAGTATTTGGATCCCAACACTCATGAGCACCAGAAGCAAGGAAAGAAGACCAACGATACCCACGCAGCACTCCAGCCTTGTTTTTTTGATTTTACATTATTAAAATGTTTACATTTACAAACTATCCTTTAAAAAATGTAAAAAACATGAACCTGAAATTTCCTAAGAAAAATAAATAGAATATTGACAATATAATGTCTATATGTTCACTTGGTGCCTAGTATAGCCACCAACAGGTCCCAAAAATGAGAGAATCAAATATAATAGCACTTATTTTGGTTATTGTGTTGATTATTGAGAACTGAACACTTTCTTATTCATTATATTTATTTGTAGCTTTATTTATTGTATTTAACCTATATTTAACCAGGTAAGTTAGCTGAGAACTGATTCTCATTTACAATAATTTTAATTATTTTTGTCAGTTTTTGCTCATTTTATTCCCAGTCATATTTTTCATTTTGTTATACATTTTTGTCAGTTTTCATAAATTTTTTGTTGTTAATTTTTGTCCATTTTGTTGACTACTAGATTTTTTCTTATTTGTGATATTTATTTGTTGGTTATTTTAGTCAGTTTATGTTTATTTTAGTATTTTTAACGTCTTGCTGCCATAGATGAGGTGAAATAATCAACATTAATATCACTCATTTAATTGGATATTTTGTTTATTTTATTCACTCTTGTCCATTTTGTTGACAATCACATTCTTATTTTGAATTGTGTTGAATATTTTGGACAGTTTTCAGTATTTTTTTTGTTCATTTTGTTAACTTGTATTCTTTCTTATTCGTTATCTTTATTTGCTGATTATTTTAATCAGGTTTTATTTATTTTTAATCTTTAATGTTATGTTGTCATAGATAAGATGAAATAATCAACCTTAATAACACTCATTTAACTGGATATTTAGTTAATTCTTTATTTATTTAGTTGACTTCATACTATTTCAATTTATTTAGAATATGTGTTGTGGGTTTTGGTCAGTTTTCAATATTTTTTTTATTCATTTTTGTCCATTTTGTGACAATTATGTTCTTATTTTATCTTCCCCCCCCCCCATTTTGTGGTATATTTTGGTATGTTTTCATTAACTTTTGTCCATTTTGTTGACTATTGTATTCTTTCTTATTTGTCATATTTATTTCTTGGTTATTTAGCAGTCTGTTTAATTTTTTGCTCTTTTTTATTTAATGTTCTGCTGTCATAAATGAGATGAGATAATCAACATTAAAACCACTTGTCAAAGTCAGGATATTATGTCTGATAAGTTTATGTCCTATTTTCTATATTTTTGTGTTCCACTATGGCCACAGTTTGTCATTTCCTATAAAAGTCAAACAATACTTATTAAAAGTAGAAATACTGTCACATATTAAAAGTGTCACTGACTGAAGGGTATGTAAACAGTGAGCAGCTGTTGTTATTATTTTACTTTATAGTTAAATAAGTCTTCAGTACATGTTCTATATTAAAGTGAATGGAGTTTTTTTCTGTGTATTTGTTGCTGTCCGGTGGTGGGGGTCAGACCTCGGCCGGAGTCCTGTCCCCGGGTCAGCTGGACCACCGCGGCCATCAGGGTCCACTCTCTGCCCGGCTCCGGCTTCCCTCTGCGGGGCAGCTCCGCGAAGCGCCGGTAACACAAGGCGGGCGATTTCATCCGCGTCCGCCATGTCCGCGGACCAGGACGGGCTCTAAAACACAAACACCGCCTCTAGTCTCCGTTAACACCGTTTACACACCGACGGCCCCGGTACATTTACACCGAGGAACAGACGTCCGGTGGTTGGAGTTCAGTGACGGAGGCTCGTGAGCGTCTTGGCGGCATCTCGAGACATGAAACAGCTACTTCCGGGGCCGGCGGAGGACTTCCGGTCTTTCACAATAAAAGTCCGGGTTGGAGCCATGTGGTTTGTAGTTGTTTGACGCAGCAGGATCCCAGAGCTCAGGTTCCACATTCAGTCCAAAATGATCTAACGGGGGTCAGACCAGTAAAATAATAACTGAATAACCTATAAATAATGATAAATACATACTTTTTTTTTTCTCTATTAAGAATGAAAAGAGTAAAATAAAATTAAGGACAGGTCTTTAAAGAGACAGACAGACAGACAGACAGACAGACAGATAGATAGACAGACAGATAGATAGATAGATAGATAGATAGATAGATAGATAGATATATAGATAGATAGATAGATAGATAGATAGATAGATAGATAGATAGATAGATGATAGATAGATAGATAGAGTAGATATTTTATTGATCCAAGGGAAATTCCAGTATTCAGGCAGCTTTACCTACAGCACAAGAAGACAAAAAACAAACAGACCAGAACACAACATGGGTTAATAACCAGTTGACATTAAGGTCAGTATATCTACTGTAACAGACACTTGCTAAAGAACTACCTGTAAAGAGCTTCCTGTACAAAACTGTAAATACAGACTTCTGATTGTATGTACACATTTCAGGGCAGTGGACAGAAAGTGACAACAGTGATTTAAGTGGAACAGTTATTGAAGAGATCTACGGTGGTTTTAAGGTGCTTGGATATTTTAAAGTCTCATTGGATCAGTCCTAATGTGGTCATGACTGAGACAGAGCCCCCAGACCCCCCCCCCCCCCCCCCCCAGGCCGCTCAGTGATGAGTTGAACAGTCTGAATGTCAGAGGGATGAAAGAGTTCCTGAGCCTGTTAGTGGAGCTGAACACACTCCTCTGCCTGATCACTGAAATGAACAACTTCAAATTTATACATATAAAAAAGTGCCATTTTAACGATATTATACCTCGGCTTAATATTGTTTCAGTATTGTCCATATAAGTTCTCGTCATTACCAAACACACGTTTCTGTGTCACAAAATCAAGTAAAATGACCAATGTGTTTGTTATTTCCATAAATCACCATATATCATTTCCATATTTCAGCCATAACATCATGACTACTGATGGATAAAGAAATAATAATGCAGATTATTTCATTACAGTTGGATTTCTGATAAGAGGCAGAAGGTGAACATTTGTGCCTGAGGTTTGAACCACTGAAACTCTTCCAACTACTGTTACTGTAACATGTAATAATACATTTGGATTCTTCTTTGACATTATGCAGAAACAAAACTAAAGTTAATGTTAAAATAATGTCATTCTAGACCCATGAGACCTTTTGTTCCTAATAACTAGAGCTGGTTTGTCCTGGTGGTTCTGAGCTGAACTGGAGTGTTTTCCAGACATCAGCCACATTCTGTGGTTTGGCTCCGTTTGATTGAAAATGCAGCTCAGAATGAAAGCATGTCGACTCAAACTTCACTGAAGTCTGCTCAGATGTGAACAGAACAAAGGATGCGTTCACACACCCGTATAGGATCAGATATGATCAGATATGACAGTGTGAACAGCACAAATCCAATGGATTCAAATCTTTCATATCTGATCATAAATCAGATTCATATTTAATGTTTTTATGATGCAGTTCATCCAGTTTTTACATAATTAAAATGCAACAGATGTCATAATTCTGCACTGGAGGAGGGGGGACCCGGAAAGATCCATAATTTGAAACAAAATTTCCTTAATTTACTTTCATGTGTTATTTTATTTTATTTTTTATTTTATTTATTTATTTATTTTTTTTACAAATTTTTCTTAAATTCACTGATTGTTTTGTTCATTTTTGGCTTGTTTTTCTCTAAATGTTTGATAAATGAGCCAAAAATGAATGTAATCTTCATTAATTGCTTTTTTTTTTTTTTTTACACTTATATTTAAGCCAAAAATGAACAAAATTCATTAATTTACAATCATGTTTGTTATTTGTTTTGTTTAACAAATTTTCTTAATTTCATTGATTGTGTTGTTCATTTTGGCTTGTTTTACTTAAAATTTTTTGATAAATGAGCCAAACTGAACAAAGTTTTCGTAATTTATGATCTTTTTTTTTTACAAATTTTCTTAAACTCATCAATAGTTTTGTTCATTTTTTGGCTTGTTTTTCTTTAAGTGTTTGATAAATGAGCAAAAAATGAACAAAGTTTTCTTAATTTATAAACATTTTGCTCATTTTTCACTAACTTTTTCTTCATTCATTGATAGTTTTGTTCATTTTAGCTTGTTTTTTCTTTAAATTTATGATAAAAATAGCCAAAAATCAACATTTTCTTAATTTATGATAACTTTGTTCATTTTTTTTTACTCATTTTTCTTAATTTCATTGATAGTTTGTTCCATAAACACTTCATTTACATGTTCAAATATTTTTTTTTTTTTTGTTTCGTTTTGTTTGAGGGAACTCTGATGGATGGATCTGTTTTGCTGCTTTTATCATTTAACAACATTTCAGAGTCGTCTTCACCAAACATGTATCTGGTGTAGGATAGTTTGCTTGTTTCAGTAGAATCACATTTTTTCTTTAATAATTATTGTACATAAACAGAAACAAAAAACACTTTGAAACACCAACTTTTCAAGATTGAAATGTCATTTATTTTAGCTATATACAGGAGAAAAATGCAGAATCTCACAATTAACAGAAAAATAAAAACACCATCAGGTCTGCTCTGGTGGAACTGGGTGGTGAAAACATCTGTGTCTGTTTTACATGATCCACACGCATGCATTCACAACGCCACTCGCCACGCTGCTCGCTCTCGCTTCGCACTTTAAAGGTCTCGAAATAAAAAAACTCTCGTAGATATGTTTTACTGCATTTGCTGTAGCTGTGCTGTTGTAGGAGTCGTGGCTCGATAAAATTATCCTGCTGTCTAAGCTGTGTGTGTGTGTGTGGTGTGTGTGTGTGTGGTGTGTGTGGGGGGGGGGGGGGGGGGTGGGGGGGGGGGGGGGCTGGGACTCCATGGTCTGATATGGACAAAAGTATGTGGACACGTTGAATTCAGGTGTTTCTTTTCTAACAGGGGTCTGGGATACAAAACAATAATGGCATAATAATTTCATAATATAGTTTTATATTGGGATAAATATCATTGCATTGGTTAGTTGGGTTTAAATTATTTTGTTTCCAAAATGCCTCAGAGAAGGTTTGTACTGAACTTCTCTCAACATTGATTTGTTTTTTTTTTGTTTGTTTTTTTATCCATGACTATGATTTTAAATATTTTACCTCTAAATTTCTTACATATTTTCATACTCTGACAGTAAAAAATAATTTTCTTCCACAACTAACCATCTACTTTCTTCACATCTCACTGAGGAAGAAAAATCTCCCATTAAACTTTAAGAAAATTTTGATGTTTTTATCTCAAATCATCATAAACAGGACATCTTACAGCTGTAGACATGATGTGTCCCAATATTTATGTCCATGTAGTTTAGAAACATCATCGTCAATTAATTACAGTCATGGATTAAAAAAAACAAAAAACAAAATCAATGTTGAGAGAAATTAAGTCAAAACCATCTCTGAGGTATTTCGAAAGCCAAGGTAACAATTAAACCAAACTAACCAATGCAATGATGTTTATCCCATAATATAAAACTATATTCTGACATTAGTCGTTATCGTTTTGTACCCCAGACCCGTTAGAAAAGAAACACCTGGATTCAACGTGTCCACATACTTTTGTCCGTATAGTGAATAAATCTCTGCACGTTCCAAACACATTCACTGTTTCTATGCATAAAACAGCGGCGTCGACACAAACATCCACGAACGCAGCCTCCGTTCAGCCCCGCCCCCTCAGTCTCTCGGCCCCGCCCTCTCTACTGGATCAGGGTAAGGGGCTTAATGTCAGGTGATTTCATAGCCCTGTGATTAACAAATGAAAAAGAACAAGAAGATAAACTATTGTGTTGATTCAGGGCCCGGCCGGTGTCGGTCCGGGTCAGTCAATCCTGTCCGAAAACCCTCCGTCTCCTCGATGGCGAACAGGAGCTTTTCTCGCAGCTGCTCCAGACTCCTGTAGGGGGGAGGTCCAGGCGATTGAAGCTGCCGAGAGCAGGACCACAACAAAGTCAGACTCATACTTTCAGTCAACAGAGTTTGTGCTGCTGAATAATGATCGACACTAGAATGAGGATACAGGAAGTCTTTCATTCCTTCTGGTATTAAACTCTTAAACACTTAAATAACACTCCAACAGGTCCCATAGTTATTACACACCAACATGCACAAAAGAATACACTAAAATACACTTAAAATAAGCTAAACTACATAAAAATTACACTAATATGCTTAAAAAAACACACACAAAAAAATACTAAAATGCTCCAAAAATATTGCAAAATACACAAAAAAATATACGAAATTACACAAAAGTTATGCTAACATGCTCAAATAACACAGAAAATATACTTTAATGCTCCAAAAATACACTAAAATACACAAAAGAATACACTAAAATACACAAAAAATATACTACACTACATAAAAGTTACACTAACATGCTCAAAAAATACAAAACAATATACTAAAATGCTCAAAAAATATTGTAAAATACACAAAAATATACTAAATTACACAAAAGTTACGCCAACATACTCGAATAATACAAAAAAATATACTTTAATGCTCCAAAAATACACTAAAATACACAAAAAATTATACTGAACTACACTTAAATATACTAAACACACAAACAGGGTATGTACAATCCCATTCAGTACTGTTTAAGGATCCGTGGACTCCCTGTATAACCTGTGTTGGTTGGTAACCATGGTAACCGTTGCCCTGGTAACTCACCATGTGTGGCTTCGCGGAAGCCAAGTCTCCTTCCCCACCTTGTCTATGCAGAACTTCTGGGGACCATTACTTCCTGTAAGGATTACACAAACTGTCAGTTCATCAAATGGAAGATGGATGGATGATTATTTCATATTTAGTCGATTGTGTGTTTTTTTGTTTTTTTTCCCTTGTAACATTATTAGTCGTTTCTTTCGTGTTGGGTGTATTTTGTGTGTTTATACACATATATATACTTGCTATGTGCCTTGTTATTTGTTTGTAACTTGTTTTCTTGGTTATAGAAGAAAATCTCAATAAATACATGTTTAAAAAAAAATAGACGCTGGAATGTTTCTGAAAACTATGGTTTGTGTGTTCAGCTTGTTTGCAGTCACTACAGCGGTGGAAAAAAAAGGGTTTAGTTCATGCATTTGGGACATATTACATTAATACTCAGTCTAAGTCACTGAACTGTGTCCAGTATCGGTCCCATTAAACCCACATGCTCCTTCTGCACATGCTCAGTTCCATCCAGGTCAAAACTGGATGTTTGAGCAGATAATGCCTTTATTTATTTTTTTTTTACTATATTTATTACTAGTATAAAATTACAATATTTTTACTACTATTACTTACATAGTTATATTACTTATTACTTACATACCATTGTTACGATTATTATTACTATTTTCTTGTCATATTTCTTAAATGTGTACATTTGTTGTTGTGCTGCTACTGGAACCTGCATTTCCTGAGGGATCAATAAAGTTCTATCAAATCGAATTGAATCAAATCTTTTGAAACACATTCAGGACATGACATGTTCAAACTGTCAATGACTGCATTATTATCTTATTTATCTACATTTCTGTTAATTATCATATTGATAATATCTGTCTAGTGCGTACTGTACATCTTGCTGTTCTGTGTTTAACTGAGTGTTTTCCTGATATTTTAATTACACTTGAATGGAGCGACTTTAACACACACTAATATCCTCTGGCATTAATAAAATATTCTGATTCTGTTTAGTTTCATTATTTTTTCTTATTAACAACAAACAAAATAACTCATTTGTGTTTGTTTGTGTCAGTCTGGTGCAGCCACACATTTACTAACAAATATTTCTTTATAATACATGAGAGTGTGTATATATTCGGGGCGTCTGAGCCTTTTTTCCTCTACCGTACGTGTGTGTGTTTGGTACCTATGAGCTCAGCGAAGCCTCCGACCGGCAGTCGACATGTTCCTGTAACAAACTGAAGGAGGCGGATCCTCTTCTCGTTGTCCATGTCCTTCACCACCTGCGGACACACACCTCATCAGCACAGACACACACTGTTACACAACGGCTGATGGTGGTCCATGTGACGGTCCGTACCTGCCAGAACCAGTGGATCTGTTTGCTGTTCTTGGTGTAGTGTCTGTAGATAGTGTTCTTCTGCCAGTCGGACAGGTCTATCTCCTGCATCCCACACAGCATCAACTAAAACACAACAACAACAACAGCATTAAAGGGCTCATATTTATCTAAACCCACTTTTTTTTTTTTTCCAGATTTTTATTTAGAAATATTGACAAAAGTTCAACATACATTTAAATTACATTGTGGTCACATAACAAGTGTGTGACCAATGACCAATCTTTCCATTCTCAACATTTCAGTTTTTCTTTTTTGTTAATAAACAAAACAATTAAACAGTGAACAATGGATGCATTGTTGCATAAAGAAAACACATACGAAAGACCAAGAGACTTTGACCTCCTCTCTCTAAAGAAAAAAAAAAGAAAAATAAATAAATAAAAAAAATATGAAAAGTAGAATTAATTAATTACACAAAAAACAAGACAATTTCAGATACATTGTCATTCTATTGTCATTTCTTGTACATTTAGGGTTCCAACAGATTGTGTTTGGTAAGTGTAAACAAAAAATATCCACTTCGACCATAGATTTGAAAATTTGTTCATTTGTAATCGAAGGGAGAAGGTTAGTCTTTCCATCTGGTAAATTTCATTCACAATATCAACCCATTTTTCCAGATTAGGTGGTTCAGGTTGGAGCCAGTGTCTGGTCACAGCCTTTTTGCTAGCAGTTATTAGAATTCTATACAACTAAACCCACTTTTATTAGTCTTTGGTTCATTTATTTGTGCATTTGGACCCTAATAGTTCATACAGTGTGAATTTGAACCCTTCAGGTGCTGCAAAACTATCTTTATATTCATTCCAGCAAAAAATCGAGTGGATTTCTACAACCTGTTTGAATTCACTGCTTAATTATTATGTTTTATGAACTAGTTACGCCGTGACTTTGCACATATAAGGTCCAGACTTCAGACGAACCATTCTCAGAGTACGCCATAACTGTTGTCATCCAGCAGCGGTGTAGTCAGACTAAAAATATGTCCAAACTTCGAGCCAATTACCTAAAATATTCAGTTGTTGGTTGTATCAACGAACACAAGTGGCTGAACGGGACAGAAAGCACGATCAACAACCTGGAGGGGGCGGGGCCTGAAGTGGCTCATGTGCATTTAAAGGGCCAGCGCTCAAAATGACCTTTCTGGTGTCTTTACTCAGAAATAGGGTTGAAGATGGACCTGTGGAGTTGAATGAATGAAGAACTCAGACCCAAGCAGAGCATTTACAGTTTATGGAGACCACAGGGAAATGTTGGAAAATGCAGAATTCCATTTAAAAAAGCAAAATATTTAACTTTCAAAACTTACAACCGGACTTTGACTTAGAACATCGTGACTCCTTTGTGTACCTTCAGATCAGAGACCGTTATCATAAAGAGATAATACCAGACCTCCCAGGTAAACACAACCAGATCACTGAAATAGCACGTAAAGCGTATAAGAACGAAGAGGAAAAGCGATACCCAAACTGTATCAGGGATTGGTGTCGAACAGGAAAACTTCAACTCTGTATATTAGAGATGAATGGAAAAAAGAACTGTTGGTAGAATTAAGTGATGATACATGGTATGAAATATGTGAAACTCAAGTAACTACATCTAATTCCAGAAATTGGAAAATATTTTGTTGGAAAAACATAATGAGATTTTTTATAACACCAAAGATCCAAAAGGCTTCACTATCATTACCTCAGCCCTGTTGGAGGGTGTGCGGTGAGCAGGATGTGGGTCATGCACATGTTTTTTGGCAGTGCACAAAATTATCCCAATATTGGAAAAATATCAGCGAAGAACTTGGAAAATATTGGGATATGAACCCACAAGGACATGTTCTGTGTTATATTTGGTCATTTAACAGGAAAAGACAAACCAAGTAAGAATGAATATTTGATTAAAATCCTCTTGGCATCGTCTAAAAAAGCCATCACATGAAAATGGTGTAAAGTGGACCCTCTTACCCTAAATAATTGGAGAGACATTGTGGAAGAAATTCACAACACGGAGAAACTTCCGTATATCATAAGATGGCAGCAAGCAACTTATGAAGATCGATGGAAAAAATGGACAATATACAGGACGACAACTGACGCTATGTTCTAATAGTTTGTGTTGTAAAATTTCTAAAATGAATCAATAAAATATAACTTTAAAAAAAAAAAAAAAAAGCAAAATATCACTCCTTTAACAACAACAGACGGAGGAAACAGTGACAACTCCGACCTCCTGAATTCACTGTTTGTTAGTTTAGACCAGCGATGACAAACATACGGTCAAAACCAAAGAGTCCAAACCCTCCCATGGGAAGAATTTGTGAAATAAAACATTACACTGAAGATATTAACAACTGATGATGTTAAAATCATTTAGTTCAGGTTCCACATTCAGACCAATTTGATCAAAGTGGATCAAACCAGTTAAATAATAACAGAATAAACTATAAATGATGACAACTACAAATTTTTCTTTATTTTTGTGTAAAAAAATCCTCTAAACAACAATGAACCTGACATGTCCAAAGAAAAATAAGTGTTTTGTATATTTGTGAATCCATTGTCATCTGTATGTTGTAATGTACATGTGTAAATGATAAACTGAGGCAGAATATTGTGAAAATTACACTTATTTTTATTAAGAAGTTTGAGGTTGTTTGTATTTTTTAAGGATAGTTTGTAGATGCAAACATTTTCCTTAATGTATTTTTCTTTTTTCACTCTAAAACATTGAGAGCATGTTTGAGCTGTTACATATAGGTTAATATGTTTTTATTTTCCTGACTCATCTGGATCGAACATCGAGCTGAGGAGAAAAGAGCAAACTGAACGTCAGCGTCAGGAACATTTGACAAACTAAACCACAGCTGCTCTTCATTTTCACTTCATCCTGTTGAAGGACACATTTTTCCTAAAGTTGAATCCTGGAACCTTTGGCTCTGTGTCCGAAAGCTCAGCTCGCAAAAATAAGCAAGTATGAAATAAAAAGCACGAAAATAAATTTACTCTATTCATCTGGTCAAAGGTATGAAAGATTCTACAAACGCTTTTGGTTACAAATGGGTAGAAAACCTCAGAAATCACCGCTGTATTTGTATCAGGTTTAAAGAAACACATTGAAAAAAGTCCAAAATGAACAGAACATTTAAACCACTGTAAAATAAGAACTACTATCTGAAAACTCATCTGACAGTAGTTAATCAAAATCAAAATAAATCAATATTTTGGGACATTAAACATTATTTTGAGATTTTATTTGTGAGTATTTGTCGTTATGTTGAGGTGTTTAACCCTTTCATGCCTTCACTTTTATGGATGTTTATGCTTGAAAAACTAACACTGTTCCATGTTAAAGTGTTGATGCATGTAATCCACTACAATGAATTAAAACACAGAAATAAGATAAGAAATAAGTGTTATTTTAACATTATTTTGTTAATGGTTCTCCATTTTTTGTTCATTTTTGTATAAGTTTTCCTCTTGTTATTCTTTATTTTGTTCATTTTTGTTGTTTTTTGGTTATTTTTCTCTGTTAATTGTGTTCATGTTTCTAAAATTTCTGAAAATTATTAAATGTTTTGTGTATTTGTAGATCCACTGTGATCTGTAAGTTGTAATGTACATGTGTAAATGATAAACTGAGACAGAATATTGTTAAAATCACACTTATTTTTAAGAAATTTCAGGTTGTTCATGTTTTTCACATTTTTTAAAGGATAGTTTGTAGATATAAACATTTTCATAATGTAATTGTACTTATTTCACTCTAAAACATAAAAAAAAGTTATGAGTTATTCTGTTATTATTTGACTGGTCTGACCTACTTTAGATCACATTGTTCTGTACGTGGAACCTGAACTAAAGTGAGTTTGACCTTCCTGCTGTAAATCCTCATCTCCACAGAAAACCTCATCCACAGTCAGTGGTTTGTTGTGTAATAATGCTTCTTCCCTAATAACCCATCTTCCTCCTCCTCATCTTCCTCACCTCCAGCTCTTTCTCGTCGAAGTATCGCAGCCACTCCAGAGGAACCACCTCGTTGAATCCGTCCAGGAAGGCTTTGGTCTGTTCCTCCACTCCGCGGGTGAACCTCCAGTCCGTCAACAGGCTGAACAACAAACACAGCTTTGACTTTTACTGTTTGTTTGTTTTTTTTGTGTGTGTTCATGTGCTCGTCGTCCCTGATGACGCTCTCACCTGATGTACTCCTCCTTGTTTTCCTCGGTGACCAGCTCGTTCTCGCCATCGTCCTTCAGCTGATGAGTCGACACTTTACCCAGGATTTCCATGTCCTGAGCGAAATATAGTTCCACGCCACATTCCTCCAGACTGTTCTCCCTGAACACACATAGAGCAATAAGAACACTGATCTACAAGGATTTATACACGATCTGCAAAAACACAGTAAACACAGCCGGTACTTACTTGACCCACATGATGGAGTTATAAAACTCTGGATCTATGGATTCCAAGTCTTTTAATGTAGGTTTCTTGTCCAGCATTCGCTTGTAGAACGGCAGCGTGAAGCCAGTGTCAATGAACTTCCCATGGTACAAAGCCTGTGGACAGAAGCACAAGGAAAACCACCCAGAGATGTGACTCAATATGGATCAATGAGGATCAATAAAACTCAATAAGGATCAATATGGCTCAATAATGATAAATAAGGCTCAATAAGGATCAAAAAGGATAAAGAAGGATCAATAAGGACAAATAAGGCATTGCATTTCATAAATTCATCCCTGGATGGACTGGATTGGACCTTTTGGTGCACCGGTTTTGGCCCATGGGCCGTATGTTTGACCCCCCTGATCTAAATAAAGTTTATGATGTGATTCTTATAAATCCTCCATGTTTGAGACTACGTTACTTTTCTACGTTGAACAATGAGAAAGCACTTAATGTACCAAACATTAGGAATAAGACTTCGCTAAAGAACTATTCCATTTAGAACAAAAATAGAGTTTAAATTTCATTATTATCAATAATAATAATAATAATAATAATAATAATATAAGGATTACATTAAATCAGTATTAATCAGAATCTAAGTTCATGGTGCCGTGGCCCAAATACATGTAGAGATAAAACTAAACCAGAACCAGGACCAGTCTTCATGGACCCACTGGTGTGCCCCACCCCTGGACTCAACATCTCCACATCAGAACGTCTGATGCCATGGAGCTTTAATACTAAGGATCTAAAGCAGTCATAATTTGCTGATATTATAATGGTATTTTATGGCCACTGGTGACATCTGGTTCCAATAATTTCTAAACAAATTGCGAATATTTTAATGTCGGTGGCTCGTCGTTAGCGCTGGTGATTCATGGTGGAGCCTTTTCATGGCCGGCCGAGTGTCAGAAACACTTCCACAGCCAGTGGCCATTACAGGGACAATGAATAGAGCTTTTATTTCTGCAGTCTGATATAATTTCAGTCACCGTCCAGGAAATAGTCTGCACCTGGAGTTCTAGAAACAAAAAGTAGCTGACAATTCATGTAATAAACGCCTCACAAATGTTTGATTATCGTATATTTCTACATCTGTGGCTGTCAATCATCTGGCGTATGGATGTGTCAGAGCAGACAGGTGAGTTCTGTGTTCTATTGGCTCAAACCAATAGAACTGATCCTTATTTAACCCTTAGATCCAAAGTGGGTCAAAATGACCCAGTGAGGTTGTTTTATTGTAATATCTTTATAATGAAAAGTTATTATTTCATCTTCCAGGTATTCCTTAAAAAAACACGTTACTGACATCATGCCTTTTATAGATGTTTTGTAATTGTAGTTTTTGTTTTACTACCCCAGGCTTTCATAGGGGGGTCAAAATGACCCGCATTCTGTTACAATGGAATTACATCTGGACCTTTGATTCATTCTACAGCAAAACCAAAGGATGGACGAATGGATGTTGACATTGTTCTATTGCTGTTTATATACTATATATCGTCACTGCCGGGCAGAAACCTCGTAAGTCCATTTTTGGTCTTTTTTTGCCATAAAATGATTCCATTGGTCAGTCTTCATGTTGGCCTGACGGTTTTAGAAATATTTAACCAATGAAAAGTGTTGAAAACAGCTCATCACTACATCACTTAATTTAATTTATTTATTTAGAATATACACCGCTTTTCCAGTTTCCTGAAAAATAACAGTTTTGGACATAAGAGGTTTCTGCCCGACAACGACGATATTATCTATATTATAAAAGCCAAGTGGCCTCTGTGTGTGTGTATGTGTGTGTGTATGTGTGTCTGGGGACTCACTCAAAATCCTGAAAGAGCTGACTGCTGCAGTTTGACATACTTGTGTATTTTTGGTCAAGGAACAGACTAGCGACAACGGCAAGTTGATAGGACCAATATTTTGGGAGATATTAGTAATTTTGGAATACAATAGCCTTACAATCATACTGCTATACCCACAATGCTTTGGTGGTGACTGCTGGACAAATGCAGTACAGCATGCACAAATACACAACAGCATGAAAACTACCATATCTAGAACCCGTGGATCCCCATGGGTCAACGCGCTAGTTTACAATATACACTTTGCTTTTCAAACATTAAAAATATTTTAAAAACATAAAAATGTTAAAAAATTGAAAATAAAAAATATTTCAAATATGAAATCATTCATTCTGTGTGCGTTCAAGTACATTCAGTCAGACAGAGCGGTTTAATGTTAACAGTGCATTCTGGGACTAAATATAGGCAGCTGCTGGTGGGTGTAGGCTGGGTGCGGCGGTGAGGTCATAGTGTGGGTGAGGGGTGGGGTGATGGGAGGAGGGAGTGGGTTTATGAGACTTTAACGAGGCTTCATAGTTCGTACTGTGCATCATGTATGAACATGGAGGTAAAGGTGACTCATCCATGTATGACGGATGTGGATCAGAGGAAGAAAACCAGAACGATGTGAACATACTAACATCATCAGGAGACAATGTTCTGGTTGTTCCTACAGGACATGGTGAAGTTCTTGAATTCCTGAACATAATTCACCCATAAACCTTCTATTTGTGGCTTCATTATTATGTGTGGTTCTGAAGTCAATTATGGTTCTATTTATGCTGCTTCTATTAAAGAACGAATCTGCAGCATTTCTCGATTATTGTCTGTAAAAGCATCGCTCAAAGTTGGCTTGTCCTGTGAGTGAGTGTTGGTCAAGTGAACAAAAGAGTAAATGCTGGCGAGAAAAAAGCTCTGAAATACAAACATAATTAAAACTTCATTTTGGGATTGTTTCAGAGTGGTTGTGTTCACCCCTACATCAGGGGTGTCAAACCAAAACCGGCCCACCAAAGGGTCCAGTCTGGCCCAAGGGATGAATTTGTGAAATCCAAACATTACACTGAAGTTGACATTGTTTATAGGTTATTATGTTATTATTTTATTGGTCTGACCCACTTGAGCTCGTATAGGTCTGTATGTGGACTGAATTCAACATCCCAGACATGGTAAAACAAGGTAAAAATAAGACAAAGCAGGCAGAAAGCAGCATCAACCAGATAAATACACCCTAACACAGTGACAGAGGGATATGAAGGATGATTCAGAACATTGATCCACAGTGTCTTTATATGAAAATGGTCCATATTTTGTCTTTAATATATTAAAAATAACCAAAAGTGGTACTTTAAGTGTGGAGAAATAAAAAGTTTGGATGTTAAGCTGCACTGTCTGAGCTAATTCTGTCAGTACCGACGAAAAGAAGTGAAAAACAGAAGAAACATAGCGAATGAAAGTCAACATTTCAGTTGCTTTCCTCCGCTGGAGATAAACCTCAAATAAAAAAATTATAAAATAAAAATTACGAAAATATATATAGTTTACAATTTTTATTCATTTATTTATTTATTTTCATGCATCAAATTTGTCCAGATAATTTCTTAATTCAAAATTAGATATTTTATGTCATTGTACACAATGTACTTGTTGTAATAGATTACCTATTGTTTTTATATATCGTATGAGAGAAGCTATTTTGTTGATTTTTTTTGTATCTTATTTGTAAAACTTAAATAAAAAAATAGTGTGGAAGACAAAGAATCATCCCGTGTTTAAAAGAAGAGGGCTCACCATGGCGATGAAGCGGCCGATGAAGCGGAAGTAGGTGAGGTGGTCGGGGTTGATGGAGGAGGCGGGGTTAATCTGCAGACAGTAGTTGTTCTTGCCGGCGTATTCGAACAGACAGTACATAGGGTTGAGGACCTCATGGGACAACAGGAAGAACCACTCCCTGCAGACGGATGCCACAGAACACACGGTTACAGACGGAGGGTTTCGATCAGAAACATGTTTTAACAGATATTAGTGAAGGTTAGGTTTTAAATCAAACACATGGTTCATGGAACAGGAACAAGAACAAGATATAGTACAACAAACAGAGACAGAACAGTAAATACAGATGGAATTCACCAGGATTAAACAGCACAGATTATTTTAAACGTAGATCAAATAAATCACACAAACAAATGACTTACAGTACAGCAAATACAAATAAAATATAATAGCATAATTTTAATAACACAATAATATTTACATGTACATTTCTTTTAATTATCATATTGATAATAATATATTGCCTTCTATATGTTGCACAAATTGCTGTCCTATGTTTTAATATGTTTATTTTATTGTATATTTCATTGTATTGATAATTTCTTTCTTGCTACTTTTTATTCTACCTGAATGGAACCAAACTGTAACACACTGGTGTTGAAAAAGTATTCTGATTCTGAAAACCAACAAACCGAGGTAGGATCTACTCTTCTTTTAGCGTACACTGAAGTGAAATAAGTTTTTATGTATTGGTTGCTTCTTACTGTTGCTATTAAGAAATCAGTGTAGCTGCCATTTTGGAGTGGTTTGGATTAGACTAAAAATACACACACGTATTTATAATAAAAAATGCTATTATGCTTATATTTCAATAAAAAGATATTTATACTTTGATCTATTTAAGACAAAACTGTTTATATACTCCAGTTAAATCATTAATACTTGGGTGTATAAAAGGTAAATACCTGTTGAAATTGGTTGGAAAACATAAATACTATTGTAATATTTATTCTATGAAATCTATGACTACACTCATTGGAAAAACAGATTCTACGTGTAACCTGGCCTTTGGAATGTGGAGAAATAAACCAGGGTATCTGCAGGTCTGATGAAGCTGAATTTATGACATTTTTCTATTTGGGTTTTTGGTAAAATTTCAGACCTTGCATTCACATAAATAACAGTCCAACAGTCATAGTTATAATATACCAATATGCACAAAAAATACACAAATAATACACTAAAAAGGCACTAAAATGCACAAAAAAATACACTAAAATGCTCCAAAAATACACTGACATAGACCAAATAATACACTCAACTACTCCAAAAAATACACTAAAATACCCAAAATATATGCTAAATACACAAACAGGGTATGTGCAAGTTTGATGAAGCTAAATTTATGGCTTTTTTAACTATTTTTCTCATTGTCTTGGGTCAAATTTCATTCCTTTCCCCCTCACCCATGAATGACTGTTGGAGGCTCCACTCATTCCCATCTCTGTCAGGATAAAATGATCAACACTAATCACACATTGGACTAATTCTGTACAAAGATTTACAAACAAAATAAAGAAATATCATTTATTGTGTCTGTGGGATTTTAAAGGCGTTTGAGTGACATATTTAAACATTAATTATCAGTATTGAGAATTCAGGCCTTAATTTAGGACGATCATATTTGAGACTTTTAAAGGATCCGTGGACACACTGATAAAGGCTCCACCCCCATCCCTAAAACAACCAATCAGCTTTCACCTACTGTAAACAGGCTGCTTTTGTCCTACCACCTGTGATGCATGTTCTGCCAGGTTTGACTTCATCATGATTCACATTATTTCTACTCATTTGTGTGATCGGGGTTATAGCTAAAGTGCTAATTTGCAGCCGTAGTCTCTAGGTTACAGTGTTGTTGCTATGACAACATTGAACTCTGCCCTGAAAGCTCAGACAGTGAAACTATAACAATGTGCATTAAGAATGATTTATTTACTTTAACTTATGAACTAAATATGAAAGTTTTTTTTTTTTTTTTTTTTTTAACTAACTGGTAAATTAATTTTGTCTTGTATATTACATGTTGTGTGATACATGTTGTATGTTACATGTATGTATGTTGTATATTATATATATGTATGGCTATTTTTTTAAATAGAGAATATTTTTGGAGGTGCACCCACATTTCGAAATAAAGTCTCTTATCTCTTATCTTTTGTTAGAAATGTCTTTTAAGTGGTTGCAGAGCTTTACAGGCTTGAAAACAAACAAACTACTGTGCATTATAATCGTATCTGCCTCTTTATCGATATCATTTAGACAGTTACTGATTATCACAACATAGTGTTTTACTATCTGTACAGAAAACAGAACAGACTATAGAGAACGTAGAATGTACAGAGCCACAATTAAAGTCCGATTAGATCATAAAAAATCACTTACTGGTTAGTGCGATGTTCAATTTTACATTTATTGATCAGTTCCTTTGAGTTTATGTTTCTGGTATGTCAATACAGGTGTGTATGTACCGTATGAATGTGTATGTGTATGTGAAGATGATAAGTGAGGTTGACTTTTTACAAAAGATCCAAGGGACTTGATATTTCATAGATTATGCTGATATTAAGCCGAAGGACAGACTGTCATGTGGAGAAGTGGTGGGATTAAATAAATTATACTTCCTTCCTTCCATTCCTTTCTGAACGTGCGAATGAAGTCATACTTTGTTTTCATGTGTATGTATATGTTTTTTTCCATGTTTTCTTGCAATCTGTTTTATTTCTAAGAACTAAGTAGGATTACTTTTGTTTTGTTGCATATTCGAAATAAACTAAACTGAACTGAGCTTCATGTTCAGATGTATTTATTTACTTGTGTATTTATTTCTTATAGTGAGACAAATTCCAATTCTAGTGTCTAGTTTCTAGTAAGGTTTTTAAAAAGTAAATTTCACAATGCATTTCAGCAATAAAATCATTATATATCAGTATTTTTTTTTTTTATTTAATGTTCTACCTTTAAATTTCTAAAATATTTTTCGTGCTCTAAGTAATAATTTTCCACCAAAACTAACCATCTACTTTCTTCACATTTCACTGAGGAAGAAAAATCTCTCATTAAACTTTAAGGAAACATTGATGTTTTTATCTGAAATCATCATGAACAGGACATCTTACAGCTGTAGACATGATGTGTCCAATACTTTTGTCCATATAGTTTAGAAACAACTGTAAAAACAGCCACATTAATCTCAACATAAAAAAAAAATCAGCACATTTCCCCAAGTGTTCAACTATTTCTTTACTGAGGATATAACAGTCAGTTAGTTTGGTTTTTGTTAGACTTTATTCCGGACAGTGGTAAATGATATGACCAACAAATTACATGAGGACGAAACATACAAGACAGAATAAATACAGCAGAGCAGATTAAAAACAGACAAACAGATGCATGTGAGACAGAATGAGGACCCCCACCACCAGCTGCAGCACCAGCCCCCAGCCCCCGCCTTCCCCTTTGGGTGTATGGGAGGAGAGGGATGGACTGACGGACGGACGGACGGACGGATGCAGACACCTCCCAACATCCCGTCCGTGGTTCTACCCTGTGGTAGAACAGCATGATGTCACCTACCATAGGGTAAAACCACTGACGTGACACCGGAGACAGAGACACAATGCAAAAAACCAAAAGGAGAACGAATGAAAACACTGGCAACAGAAAAAATAAGGACGTGTACAGAGAGGGAGGAGACCTGGGATGGGTGACAGATGACTGATGGGAGGAGGGGGAGGAGGGGGGAAGGGGGATACCCTTAAGAGACAGGAAACCACACACCATCACCGACACTCAGTGACAAATGACCATGAGCGATGAGTGAAAACGGCGCCGCTAACAGGATGTGAGCGGCTCTCACCTGGCGATGCCGCCGTAGTCCAGCCCCTCCTCGCCGCGCATGATGATGTAGAGTCTACGGCGAAGGTCGTACGGCTTCACGTTCATGATCTGACCAAAGAAAAAAAACAGCACACGATCAGTTTGTGGAAGGAAACGTGAAATGAAGGGAGGAAGATGTAGACGTGAACAGTGAAATCAATCAAATATCAATCTATTAATCATCTATCCTTTATAAACTGACTTATTGCAATATTCTCTGATGACATTAACATTAATCATCTCACAGATTTAATTAACTTTACAGATTTTGTAACTAATGTTAGCTAATGCTACTAGCTCGTTTCAGGCAAATGAAAAAGTTTTACGTCAACATCCAGCTATGTCGTTAATCTAATTTTAAGCATATCCATCCATCCATCTGGACTCTGATTTAGAACACAACCACCATGAAACCATTACAAAATTTGTTATTTCTCTAATTTCATTGCTTTGTTCTTGCTAATGCTGAGCTGCCAAGCAAAAGTAAAGTTAAACTCTAAGTTCATATGTAAACAAATTTAGTCAAATATGATCTAAAGTGGGTCAGATCAGTAAAATACTAACATAATAACATATAAATAATGACAACTACAAATTTTTACTCTGTTTTACAGTGAAAAAAGTTAAATGAAAATGTTTATGTCTGAACTTCAATAACCCGAAATTTCTTAAGAAAAATAAGTGCAATTTTACCAATATTCTGCCTCAGTTTATCATTTAAACATGTTTATTCTAACTTACAGGTCACAGTAGATCTACAAATACACAGAACATTTAATAACAGACAGAATATTGGTACAACTGCACTTTCACATTCACATCTTCATGATAGTATTTTACTTTTGTAATGTTTTAAACCAAAACAAGGACAATATTTTAGAATTGTCATTATTTGTAGGTTATTATGATAGTATTTTAATGGTCTGACCCACTTTAGATCATATTGTTCTGTATGTGGAACCTGAACTAAAATGATTTGAACATCATTTTGCTTTTCACAAATTCATCCCAAGGACCAGATTTGACCCTTTGGTGGCCAGATTTGGCCCACGGACCGTATGTTTGCTGCCCCTGATTTTATGAGATGGTGCACCAAATGTTTTCATGCTTTGAAATATCAATAAAAGACATTTTCTACACAGCTGAATAAGCCGTTTTGGGACTAAATGTTTCATTCAACTTCATCATATCTACATGTTCTCTATTTTAAGCCAGGTTTCCAGAGGCTTTAAAACATCAGCGTATCTGCAGATGATGTGTAAAAATGTACAATTCGTGATGTGACGCTGATAATCAAACTATTAACTGTGTGCGTTCATGTCGTCCAAGTCTGACCTGTTGAAACGAGTCCTCGAACAGCGTCTGTCTGGACACAGAGATCTTCACATGGCTCGGCAACGCGTTAGACTGAACAGAGACAAAACACAGTCAAACACAAGGACCACTGATCTGACTTTAACTGACACTGATCAGAACTGAGATTCAAAACAACGCATACACAAAGTATTTACATATGAAATATCTGGGTATGAAATGAAAAATATATATGAAATTTATTAACCCTTTTAAGACAATGTGTGTCTCCAGTGACACATTTAGCATTTTACGGGATTCAAGTTACTGTAATTCGCTATTGACAAAACTCAAATGTCATCTTTGAGCTGAGATTGGGTTCTTTCTATTGGTCTATAACACATTAGGGTAGAGGTCTGCATTGGCTGAGGGGGAGGGGTGGAAGTGGGCAGAGCGCAGAGTGCAGTCGATGAGAGAGAGATGGAAGATTTTTATTGCTTTTATTAGTGTTTTAGCGATGTTTTAGTGGTGAATTCTTGTAAGTAATTGTATATAATAGTGATAGCGCTGTTTTGAAGTGTTTTGGAGTTATAAATGATTACATTTTGGTGGTGATGGGGGGGGGGGGGGGGCACGAATGATCTGCCTTGGTGAAGGTCTGCGCTCTCCGAGTGCTTTTCTAGTTTAATTTGTTCTTTTCTATCCTCACTTTCATCACTGTCTGCACTTACAGGTGGTTTTATTAAAAACTTATGCAGAGAAATCTGCTTTGTTCTGCTTTTTAAAATGTTTCCAAAATACACCAGACCACTGTCATTAAATAAAGCAGCCGCACCACCTCAACTTAATTTGTTTGGGTGACTTTTTTCATTTAAAATCAGAAACCTCTGCCCGCTTTCTCAACACTTGTTTTCATTTCCTGGTCCAGATCTCCTCCTCCACTACACTGTCCTGTACCTATTGGAGGATCACCTGCTCCTACTGAAGATTTCCACTTGTATTTCCAGATAAAAATTCTCAAAGTGAGTTTCTCATCCTGCTTTGCCCTCGTACTGCCTGGTTCTGCTGTATTCCCGAACACACTGGTCTCAGTGATGTATGAGGATGTGTGTGGTTTTTACTGCAGACGCTGGTTAGTGTTAATACTCACATGGCACAGGAAACGGAACTGGTGGTATTTCCACCTGAAGCTGCGATCGTAGGCGCCGGGTGAACCGCCCTGCCGCGACCTGCACATACACAACCGGGAGGAAGACGGACGGTCGGTAAAAACCAGAACAAATAACCCACAACAAGCAAATCAGGGAGGGTCGGTCGTGTGCACGTTTACTGTTAATGTGTACATGTTAAATTCACATTGGGCTATTATATAAAGAAGTAAATGTGTTGGTGCGTCTGGGCCTCGGAGACGGAGGTGAGTGGGATCGTGCAGCTGTGTTAGTTCAAGCCCCACCAACCCACTGAACACACACACTGGATATGTGCCTCGTCAGCAGCCCGCAAAGGCAGAGCGACATAGGCTGATAATGGCAGCGAAGGAGAGAGCGAGAGAGTGAAATGGAAGTGAAGGCGGTCTGTAATGCGTTTGTGCTCGCTGAGCTGCCAGGCACATCTCGGTTTGGGTTCGGAAACGGAGGCCACGGCGGCTGAGGTCTGGCCGCCGACACACACATAGACACCCACACATACACTTAAACGTAAAAAATAAAAAAAAGAGCTTGTTCAGGCTGAAAAATTCTGCCCAAACACGTTCAAGTATCAGCAAGAAAAGCAGTCGCACACTCACAGAAATCTATGAGAACACACGGCGAATACATATGAACATGCCGAACGTCAACACAAAAACACACGCACACATACACACACACATGCCAACACAGCCTGCAGTGGATCTGCTGTCACACATCTGCACATTCTCTGAGCTGTGGTGAGATTTGAGAGCGCTTCAAGGAAAGGCAAACATCCACAGGCTGAGGGGAAGAGCTGTGTGTGTGTGTGTGATAAAATATGAAGGATCTAAGGCCTACGATAAAGAATAGAAAGAAGAAAAAAAAAACAGATAAGGAAATAAAAAGGATGATATGGTTCAGATTCAGGAACGGTGTAATGGAATGTCTCCATCTGTGAATCTGTGCTTCCGTCGTTCTTTGATTTTTCAGTTTCAAGGCCAAGAAAAACAAAAAAACCAGCAGTGCTTTTTTGTTTACACCTGATTTTAATATATTTCCACAGTTTATTAAAAGTGGACGTCCAGTATAACATCTGAGCGGTAGTTTCGACCAGTTAATAGCTTTAACTGCTTTAAGATGCTATTCATCCAATTATTGTGTATCTGTTTTTATCAGTTTTAGTATATCTTATTGTATATATCTATATATTTTTACTAGTTTTACCACACCTTGGATTTTTACCTATGTCTTTACACAGCATTTTCGGCACTTTGTATTGTTTTAAATGTGCTACTTGACTTTAACCAGTGTATTTTAGCATCTGGCATGAATATTATCCATTTAAATGTCAAATATGATAAATAACTCCATGTCGACGTATATACAAAGCTCTACAGTTAATACTATCATTGGTGTTATGAGGAAACAGTATAATAAATCCTTTTTAAGCCCTACGGCCAATACTAACAAGTAGATCATAATATGAATGTTAATTTCATCATAGCATAACTGCCTAAGTCACTTTTATTTCTTATGCAATCATTGTTGTGTCTTAGTTTTTGTTTTTTTTTGTTTGTTTTTTTTAAACTTGCGCACACATCTGGTCGAACTTACTATTATAATATAGATAAAGAGTTCTACAAGTTTCTTCTTTTCTGAAAACCTTCAGATATGATTTAGGCCAGAACTGTCAAACTCATTTTAGTCCAGTATGATCTCAAACCAGCCAGATCAGTAAAATAAAAACATAAGACCCAATAAATAATGACAACTGCAAGTTTTTCTTTGTTTTAGCATGGAAAAATAAAAGGAGGAAAATATTTACATTTACAACTTCTGCAAAAAATGTGAATAACCTGAAAATCCTGAAACTTCTGGAGAAAAATAACTGCAATTTTAACAATATTCTGCCTCAGTTTATCATTTACACATGTACATTAAAACTTACAGATCACAGTGGATCTACAAATACACAAAACATTTAGTAACAGGCAGAATATTGGTAAAATTTTGGCATAAACTGGAACTAAAATGACTTTGACACCACTGACTGTTAATATTTTAAGTATAATTTTTGCACTTTGATCCTGTGGGCAAGATTGGAACCTTTGACGAGCCAGTTTTGGCCTGTGGGCCATATGTTTGACACCATAATGCTATGAGGCTAACGTTATATAAGCTAACAGTGATTTTGCTCATTAGTGTTAATATTAATGTTAGTATCACCATCACACCAAAACGTGCCACCATGTTGTATTAGTCATATACTGACATTTTAGCGACAAATGGACGACCACCTCCAAAAAATTCACGCTGTTATTTTGTTTTTCCGGTTTGAAATGAATATAAAAATGAAAGAATTAAAGTTGCACTGATTCTGATTTCTGCAGCTATATATTCGTTTTGCAGCTGTATGTTGGTCTGTTCCCTGGTTTCTGCAGCTGTATGTTGGTCTGTTGGTCTGTTCCCTGGCCCTGGTTTCTGCAGCTGTATGTTGGTCTGTTCCCTGGCCCTGCTTTCTGCATTTATATGTTGGTCTGTTCCCTGGCCCTGGTTTCCGCAGCTGTATGTTGGTCTGTTCCCTGGCCCTGCTTTCTGCTGCTGTATGTTGGTCTGTTCCCTGGCCCTGCTTTCTGCATTTATATGTTGGTCTGTTCCCTGGCCCTGGTTTCTGTAGCTGTATGTTGGTCTGTTCCCTGGCCCTGGTTTCTGTTGCTGTATGTTGGTCTGTTCCCTGGCCCTGGTTTCTGTTGCTGTATGTTGGTCTGTTCCCTGGCCCTGGTTTCTGTAGCTGTATGTTGGTCTGTTCCCTGGCCCTGGTTTCTGTAGCTGTATACTTGTCTGTTCCCTGGACTTGGTTTTTGTAGCCGTATATTTGTCTGTTCCCTGGCCCTGGTTTCTGCAGCTGTATGTTGGTCTGTTCCCTGGCCCTGGTTTCTGTTGCTGTATGTTGGTCTTGTTCCCTGGCCCTGGTTTCTGTAGCTGTATACTTGTCTGTTCCCTGGACTTGGTTTTTGTAGCCATATATTTGTCTGTTCCCTGGCCCTGGTTTCTGCAGCTGTATGTTGGTCTGTTCCCTGGCCCTGGTTTTTGTAGCTGTATACTTGTCTGTTCCCTGGCCCTGGTTTCTGCAGCTGTATGTTGGTCTGTTCCCTGGCCCTGGTTTTTGTAGCTGTATACTTGTCTGTTCCCTGGCCCTGGTTTCTGCAGCTGTATGTTGGTCTGTTCCCTGGCCCTGGTTTCTGTAGCTGTATACTTGTCTGTTCCCTGGACTTGGTTTTTGTAGCCGTATATTTGTCTGTTCCCTGGCCCTGGTTTTTGTAGCTGTATACTTGTCTGTTCCCTGGCCGTTGGTCTGTTATGTGCTTTAGTTCTTGAAGGTCTGAGTGAATATTTACCCTGACTCAAACCCAGGTCGGGGGTCTTTAAAGGTGGTGGTGCGCGAGTTGTGGTCCACAAAATATCGGACTCCCTCGGCGGTGTACTTCATCTCCCAGCCCGGGGGCAGGGGGTGCTCCTTGATCATCCTGCAACAGGGGAGAGGGGGGGCAGTGAGCACGGTCCCGTCCAGGGGCCCCACGACCCCGGGGCCAGAGTTAACACACTTCCCCAGCCAACCTGTGGAAGTACAACCCTCCCTGGACGCTAAAAACACTGAGATGAACAGCGAGTTCAGCTCCTGTGATGAGCAGTAGGTGTGTGTTGGAGACGCCGACAGGTTTATTTATGTCAGAGTCACTTCAACACAGCTGCCGTTGGAGACTATGGTCAATTAGGGACCGAGGAGTCCAATCAGAAAGAGAAGTGAAGAAGAGCGAAGATCATTACTCGGGATGTGCATCAATGTCAAAGAAATAGAGGGTGATGTCAGAAAAATGACCAAATGAAGAGCAGATAACTGATTTAAGGATGAGTCTCTTCATTGCCATTAAATCCGATGGTGACATCAGTGCATCTGTGACCTCACTGGTGATTATTAGTTATTAATTATTAAATACTTGGTTGAATACTTGACTCTGATTGGTCAGTGATCACAGCTGTCTGTTCCTATGACATATGTAACTCCAACTACATAATTTAATGGCCTACGACAGAGGTGTCAAACTCATTTTAGTTCGCGTTCCACATTCAGCCCAATCTGATCTCAACTGGGCCGGACTAGTGAGATAATAACATATAAATAATGACAACTCCATATTTTTCTCTTTGAGTACAACGAAAGGACAATTACTTTGAATAGCCTGAACATCCATGAACCTGAAATTTCTTAAGAAAAATAAGCTCAAGTTTAACAATATTCTGCCTCAGTTTATCATTTACACATGTATATTACAACTTACAGATCGCAGTGGATCTACAAATACACAAAACATTTAGTAACACACATATGGAACTGAAAAATACAGCATTTAACTTTAACAACACTTGTCAAGACTCAGTGACACTCTTGACTACCAATGGGTTGGGTGTAATTTTTGTGCTTTGCAAATTCATCCCATGGCCAGATTGAAGCCTTTGAAGGGCCGGTTTTGGCCCACGGGCCGTATGTTTGACACCCCAGGCCTATGATCTAAATCATTAATAAAAAATGACATTGGAATATCTTCTTTATAGAATATGGTACAAAAAAACGCAGAAATTTTCAACAGATTTACATGGAAAGAATTAATCATTGGTCAGTGATTAGGCTGATTTTGTAGGGAGCGAATAATCATAGAAAATAAAAATAAAATTTGTACAATGATTGATTTGTTGAGGGTGTTCAATGTGTAATAATCATGACGATTCTGGTTTATTCTATCACATACATGGAGCTGTTTAGTTTGTTTGGAAGAGAAGAAACTAGACTGATTGAATTTGGAATCCTTTCCTGATTTTACTGTAGTTTTTATTTCTTTAATTGTATTTTTGTATTTCAGAACTTTGATTTTATGGCTTATCTGTTTTATTTTCAGGCCTCAATAGTTAACTTTTTGACCATATTATTAGTACTTTTCATCAAACATGTCACCTGGTGTAACTGCTATAGGTTCAGTGATGAAACTGAGAATGGGATTCCTCAGGGGATCGTCTCTGGCCCCATCATTTATATGTTTACATTAATGCGTTTTCAGATGTTGGTCTACAGATGTACGCTAATGGCACATTTACATTCACACTAATACTCCAAGTGACATAGTCAAATGTGAGTGGAAGACAATAACAGGAAGTTTGAGTCTATCATCGTACATTCTCTAAAAGAAATCTGATAATGGACAAAAACATCTAAACCAGGGTTTTTTGATTATCTCATTTTTCAAATGCATGTAAACACAGCAGATTCGATTATTTCAATTATCTGAACATTATTGGATTTTTATGGTCATGTCAACGGGCTCAGTGATAAATAAGCTAAAATATGTCATGGATACACCTTAGCTGTCCCAAAGGATTTGTTAGCAATAAGTAAAGACAACACTGGACTCATCCTTTAAAGCTAATATCTCAAATCATGTTCTGTGTGTGTGTATATTATTGTTTCTGCCATCATCCTAAATTGTGTATGATGTTAGTCTCCTCATCTGTCCAAGCAAACACCCAAAGCAACGTACCATCGAACAGGCAGGCGGTCATCACAAACACATGCATACACACTGACGCACACACTCGTTAGCAGTGCTTTTTCAGCCCGTGGTCTCACCCTTGGGTTCGGGGGTCGTCCCATTGCGTAGTTCGTGTGTTGTGGTTGACGAAGTACACTCTACCGTTGTCTTGACGCTTCTCTGTGGACACACAACAACACAGAAACAACACATTAGATGGCGAGTTTCAGCTGATTGATGATGTTCAGGTTTGGTGAGTTTATTATCCTTTTGGAAATTCTCTGTGGTAATAAACAGAAACAAAGACAGACATTTAACCCTTTATAGACTATTGTTGCAAGTTTGAAGCAATATTCCAGCGGTTTTCTAATGAGATCCTGCTCAACATTATTTCTGAATATACATATACATATGAATATGCATATTAATATACATACACATATCATATGCCTCGTAGCATAATTACCTAAGTCATATTTTTTCAGGTCATAGCCAATGATGAAAAATGAAGCACCAGTTTTATGAGAGTAAAGTTACACAGATATCACAATCTGGCCAAAAATATGAGTTAAGCAATTATGCTATGAGGCTAACGATATACATATACCATTTCAGTAATGGTTAATATCATGACATTCTACTGATTTTTGGATTAATCTGTATCAAAGATAAATTAATATCTATATTGCAATTATGCCTAATGTCTCTAATTTGCATCATAGCTATTAGATTAGAGACTTTATTGATCCCACAATGAGGAAATTCACTGGTGAAGGCAGCAACAGAATAAAGTGCAAGAAAAAAAGTGCAGCATAAAGATAGTGCAAAACACAAACATTATAAAATAATAATAATAGTAATAAGTAATAAAACTATACAGACTATATACATATTTACAACAGAGTGGAATTACAATGAGTTTGTATGTGCTATATTCAAATTAAATATCTCCACTTAATTTAGTATCTGCCTGGTAGCAACAATACAATTAATTCTTTTTTTTTTAACATAATTGTAAATAAATGTAGGCAGTAAGAGGCTAATGGCAGCGTCAGTTTTCAGAAACACAGAATCCAGTAATCACAGAATTCACCGTCACCACTGATGGGTCAGTTTTTAGGACGAAGGGGAAAAAAATCTTGCCACTGTGATAGAAAACCGACGAGTGTGTGTGATATTTCACTGTGGCTTCGTCTGAAATACCTCACTGTGGTTAACCTAAGGGTCTGTGGAGATAAAACCAATGATCAATAATCATATGGAACATCAGCAGGTAAAAGGGAACGTCTGAGGCAACTTCAGCGTCAATTTACTACAATGTGTAAATGCATTTGGGTATATTTCGGAGTGTGTTCGAAGTGTCTGTGGTATAGGTCACTGGTCTCCGGAGAGTGGCTGGTGCCCCATCCCCATCCTCCTCCCCCTCCTCCCTCCATCGCTGACATCTTTTTCTCATTAACAGGAGTGTGTGGAGGGTCCAGAAACAGTAGTGCTCACATTGCAATTCTTACTAGCTTTCTCCACCCCCACATTACTATCCAGGCTGAAATCAACCCCCCCCGACCCTTCTCCTTCTTCAAGTAAAACCTTTCTTTCATTTGTCACTGTCTCCAACATCTAACATTGGCCCCTCTTTTCTCCCATTTTTTCCCTTTTTGTATCTAAGCCTAAAAAAAAAAAAAAAAAAAGCAACCGCAGATGAAAAAGAGCGCGCCAGAGAAGCGAATCCGAGCCAGCGATATAATTGAGGTTTTCAACTGAGGTACCACAACATGTTGAAAAGGCATCATGGGTAGGGTTTTTTTGGATTGTGTGATGAAGTCTGTGAAAATGTCGGTGGGACAGAACCTGCCAGTGACGATTGGTTGTGAATGGATGTGTACGACACGGATCGGATTACATTACTCATTTGGGAAAACGTTGGATGATGTAGGGTCCCATCAATAATGCGGCCTCTGTAATTTGTGGATTTTAGAGTAAAGGGAGTGTGTACAGTGATAAATTGGTAGAACATGAGGAGTCCATTGAGAAGAATCCAGGAGATCCAAATTTTACCCAGATTTTCTACAGATATTAATCAAACAATTAACAAGGGATCAGCTCAGAGAGCAGAAATAGCATAAGAACTTTTTTCCCACAGAATCAGCCATGTGTCTCACAGAATATGAGGATATAAAACACTTCTATATTCCCTCATAACTGTCTGGAAATGAACATGTAGAAATGTGTAGCTGTATCTTGACAAATTAACTTGCTTTGCTGCACATTTCTGACAGAAGTTGCTAAAACCATCCACACGAGACTCCTTTTCGAATATGCAAATGAAGTCATTATATGTTGTTTTCATGTATATGTACATAAGTTTTCATGTTTTCTTCAAATCTGTTTTAATTTTAGGCACTTAAGTAAGATTATTTTGTTTGTTTGCAGCATATTTGAAATAAACTGAACTGAAATGTGAGGTTTGTAAGTTTTGACTGAAAACAGCTCATACGAGGGGGCTTCAAAAAGTTTGTGGAAAAAGAACATGGCTTAAATCACATGGACCTCAGTTTCACACAGATGGACTTAAAGGCTGGTTACAACACTTGCAGAAGTGCACTGACCTACATGGAGCATATGTTGAAAAATAAACATCATGACTTAAACCGTTTTTTTCCAACTGTCCTTTCTGAAGCCCCCTCGTACTTCGTGACTTAGTCCTGGCTGATCAGATTAATCTCAACAAGCAGGTATGAAGGAGATAGAAGCAGGTCTGGAGGCTAAGGTCAGGCCTCCGGACGGTTCCGTAACAGCTCAGAACGCCTCCTGAAATGATCTTTACAAGGTCAGACTTACCCCAACCAGGAGGCAACGGGCCCAGAGGGTCATTTTCCACCGGAGCACCAGACGGCTGAGGGAGGAAACACAAAGAAACAAATCCAGTTAGGACACCTTTCTGTCTCTGTCGTCTCTACTTCCACCTTTCTGCTTGGCTTTGTCTTTTTCCCCCTTGGTTCTGTTTGTATGAAGTCGTTCTGCTGTCGTCCGAAGGTGAACAGGAGCGAAACGTGCCGAGAAAAAAAAAAAAAAAAAGCCAAGAAGTGAGTGGAAAACCGATGTGAAACCTCAGTGAACTCACTCAGGTCGGTCTGAGCCGGAGCTGTGGGTCAGGTAGGATGACCGACAGAGGTGAGGAGAGGGGTGGTGGTGGTGGTGATGGGTGGGTGGGGGCTCCTCTCTGCTGCAGCGGTGAGGGGCGACTGACGGAGCTGGCCGGCCGGCGGCTCGTATGCCTTCCAAAAACTACACGCTCGGTAGGAGGATAAAACAACAACTCTGTTCCAATGAGCTCACTGGCTGGACACAGGCCCCACCCCCCGGCTTCCCGCTCACCTCCCTGATTCACCCAACCTCCTCCTCCTCCTCCACCCTGGCACCCCTCCTTACCCCACCCCGAGTCCTCCTCCTCCTCCTCCTCCTCCTCCTTTCTCTCGCTTTCTTCTAACGCTGCTGTGAAAGTAGGCAGGGAAGTGCGATGTCTGAGGGAACTGAGGGAACATTCATGCTTGTTCCAGACTGGACACCCCCGCCCCACCCACCTACCCACGCCTCCTCACCCACCCCGGGCTCTGACAAAAGGTACCTTTATTCACCCTGGGCCTGGAAACCACTGTGGAGTTTACTCAGCCTGCACTCATATATACACACACATATACACACAGGAAAAAAAGTGTGTGTGCCACGGTGTGGAAAGTTTATCTGTGGCAAACAGTCGGTCAGTTCTTATGTTGGAATATACAAACACGCATGAATATATTAGCCTGAGTGGAAAAGCAGCTGAAAAGACGCTTGTTAGGAATTAGCGGTCGCTGATGGGATTTCATGACCGCCGGCTGAAAGATGTTTGCCAGTTTAGGTCAAACAACTTCAACATCATTAACTGAACCACGGAATGAAGTTACAGGCCTCGCTGAAAGACAACATGTAGCAGCAAAAGCATCGATACAAAATGTTCCTGTATCTTAGAGTCCTGTGGTCTGGATGCCAGAGATCAATCTCCCAATAGAAGTGGGCGGTACTTTCACTGGAGGAGAACTCAACTCATTCAATCAAAGTCCATATATGACTTCTATCAGTGATCAATAGGAACTATATTGGTATTTGTAACCATTTACATGTTATAATCCAGCAAATTATGGACCATTATAAGTAAAACCACATTTTTCATATTTCAAAAACTCGTCAAAAATTCCAAAACAAAAATTTCTCAAAATTGTGAACAAACTTTGTAAACATTGTCCCAAGGAAGATATATATAAAATTAGAGATGAATCAGCAAAGATGGCAAAGATGAGTACAACTATGACGACAACAAAAAACACGACGAAGATGAATACGAAAACAACTGCGAAAATGATGCCGAAGACGGCAGTGTGACAAAAACGGCAACGACAAAGAGGGCAACAGCAAAGATGACGACAAAGACAATGACGCCGAAGATGACAAAGATGGCGAAAACAAAGATGACAATGATGATGACGCCGAAGACGACAACGGCAATGGAGATGAATACGAAAATGACAAAGACGATGAAGATGATGATGAGGATAACGACAACGAAGACAACAAAAAAGACAATGGCAACAACGATGAAAATACTGACAAAGACAATGACAAAGGCTATGATGAAGATGACGACAACGAAAAAAATGGGTACTTTTTTGTTTTAGTCTTAGTATTTATCAACTATAACAATAATAACTCTGCGCCTTTGCAATTTGTACAAAGAAGAATTCAGGTTAATTCTGTAAATGAAGGGAGGCTGAATTAGATTAAACTAGACAAAACTAAACCAGAACATATTCAATTTCCACCCAAGTCAAACTGACGAGTAGTGGCCTTTGATTTCGACTTCATCTGTTATACTGTTAGAGATCCATAAAAAAGTGGATGTTAAAAAGTGAAAAGGAAAGGTAGGAAAAAAACAGTGCCATATTATTTGTCAGAGTTTATTCTCAGCAGTAGATTAATCCACATTTGGTGTTCTGGGGCAGTGTATATAGAACCCACTCCAATTACACCAAAGGGTCGTTCCAAACCAGTTCAGTTGGATTTTGTTAAAAGAAACTCATTTAAAAACTTCGGTTAGGTCCAAGGAAAAGCTCTACATCACGGATGTCAAACATACAGTCCATGGGCCAAAACCGTCCCGAGTCCAATCCCTCCCATGGATGAATCAGTGAATTAGTGAATGCAAAAGTTTCACTGAAGATATTAATAATCAAGGATGTCAAAATTATTTTACTTCAGGTTCCACGTTCAGACTGATACGATCTAATGTGGGTCAGACCAGTAAAATACTATCACATAGTAATGGTTCTACAGAGAGGTGTAGTTTTTTTGCTGGTTCCCTCGATAAAAAAAAATCAGTGGGGTTTTTCCATTGGCTTCTGGATTATCCCAGAAAATCAGCTCTGACAAAAGGAAAGTGCTCAATCCAAGTGCAATTGACAAAAGTAAAAGTTTAACACAAAGTTGCACAAGGGTCGCATGACTTCAACGTCACATTCACCCAACTTCCAAAATGTTATTGGATTTTACACACTCAGTCCATGTAAATAGAGAATAAAATACATTTGCAAGAGTCCAATAAAAGAAAGGAATACATAAAGAAAATAGAGCTGGTAGCAATGGTTTTACCACGTCAAATGAATTTATTAATGCAGGAGACCAATCTCCCAATAGAAGTGGGCAGTACTTTCACTGGAGGTGAACTCAACTAATTCAAACAAAGTCCACATATGACTTCTACCAGTGATCAACAGGAACTACACTGATATCTGTAACTATTTACATGTTATAAACCATCAATATATGGAACATTATATGTAATAATTCAAAAAGTTGTCAAAAATTAAAACATCTAAATTTCTCAAAATTGTGAACAAACTTTGTAGACATTGTGCTAAGGAAGATGCATATAAAATTTGAAATGAATCCGACAAATAGTTTTGTCAGAGAAGAAGATATTTGAAGAAACTGCTAAAGAAGACGAACACAGCGCCATAACAGTAGCTCATGGCCGATCGAGTCAGCTAAAAACAGACCCCATCTATCCAAAAATGCGCTCTTGAAGAAAACATTCATAGTTTGTTAGGGAACTATTGATTTTGCAGCACAGGTAGGTCTCATTTTTTGCTGAAGGTTTAAAAAAAAACCTAAACCACCGTTTTCCAAATGAAAGCTAAAGGACCTTCAAAGGGTTTTTTTCCTTCTGAGACACGAAAGTGATGATTATTTTCTGAGAATTCATAAAGAGCAGTATTATCCACTGAATGTCAACGTCACTTTACGCACAAAAGGAAAAGTGACTGTGCCCGTTTCAAGAGGCTCTGTCATGGAAACTGTGAGGGAGCGGGGATGGAAAGGCCTGAGTGGGCACACACCAGGGTTAAAGGGTGGGTGTGTGAAAGTGTGTGTGTCACTCCCATCCACAGCCAATCTATGCCCCGGCGCCCCACCCTTATGGGTTTTCTGTGACTAAAAAAGGTAAAAGGAGAATATAATGATATAAAGACATGATGACTTCATCCTGGCTCAGACCGTTCAGCTCCTCGGCAGCTTCCAGACGGAGCGAGGCTGGACGCCGGACAAGGAGAAAAGAGAGGCTGAGAAAACAAGGGAGGGAGAAGGAAGAGTGGGAAAAGCAGCATGTTGGCACAAAAGTGTGAAATAAAGGTTGGGTGTTATAGATCTGGATGGAATATTCCATAAAGGCCTTGTTTGAAGGCCAAGCGCTGCAGGTGAAAATGGCCGATTCAGCTCGTCACATTAAACATGTTCTAATGCTTTTAGCACCGACCGAGCTTCAGCAGAAACATACACAGAAAAACAGAGACCAATGTCCCTGTATGTCAGCGTCATGTTCAATCTGAAGCAATCCCCAGTTGAATTTGTGAGGTTGTCAGGTTCTGTCTCTATGTTCCAGCCCTGTGGTCTGGATGAAAGAGATCAAACTCCCAATAGAAGTGGGCGGTACTTTCACTGGAGGAGAACTCAACTCATTCAATCAAAGTCCATATATGACTTCTATCAGTGATCAATAGGAACTATATTGATATCTGTAACCATGTACATATTATAAACCATCAGAATATGGACCATTAGAAGGAAAGGCAGATTTTAGTATTTCAAAAATGTGTAAAAAATTTTAAAATCTAAATTTCTCATAACTGTGAGGAAACTTTGTAGACATTGTCCCAAGGAAGATACAGATACAATTTTAAATGAATCCAACCAGTAGTTTTGTCAGAGAAGATGTTTGAAGAAGTTGCCAACAAAGATGACACCGGACACAGCGCCTTCACTATAAACTCATGGCCAGTGAGATTAAAAAAAAAGGTCAACTTTTACTGATGCGAAGAAAAACTGAGAGCAGAAAATGAAAACGTTGGTCTGAAAGAATCAACAGGAGGTCAGTGAGTTCATCAGCCTCAGGTCGACGCCTCATCATTTTCATTTTTGAATCCAATGTATTATCACAGTTTTTATTTCAAATATCTATGTTTAAAAAGATGAACTTTTAATATATTGTCAGATTAGATTAGACTAGACTTCAGTGATCCTATAATGGGTAAATTCACTGGTCAAAGCAACAACAGAATAAAGTGCAAGAAAAAATATCCAGCATAAAGATCGTGCAAATCATAAAATAATAAGTAATAAAACTCTAACGACTAAATACATATTTACAACAGTTGAACTGCAATATGTCAAACAGTAAATGTATTATGTTTTATTTTAATTTTGAGGGTTTATCTTCTTTTAGTTTAGCTCGTTTCATTTCATTTTAGTGTTCATGGGTGTATTTATAGTCAGTATTTGTAGATTTTTTCCAGAAAGCTGCAGTGAAACCAGAACATCAAGGTTTGTTTCACTCTATTATTTGACTTTTAATTTCTCTAAAACCTTGCTGTGTATGAATAAGATTTTAAGGTCCAGACGATGCAGAACTTTGACCCCTGTCACAGATCAATAATAGAAGGTTCCAGACATGTGTAAAGTGTGCAGATAGGTCTGGATACGATGGATTTGAGTCAGAAAACCTGGTCCAGTTCTGGTATAACTGGTCTGTTTACATGCTGGAGAAGACCCACTTTAACCCTTCGGAGTCCGTAAACGCACCGTTACGTCCAATCACAAACTGATTTAAAGGCAACGTATGAGCAGACGGAGCAGAGTCTTCATTCAACTTGTGTGAAAGTGAAGATGTTTTAAGTAAAACTGTGAAGATAATAGTGTTGAAAGGCTGAGTAAACCAGATATGATACACAACAAAGACAGAATTTTCTGCAATACTGTCATCATTTTTGTTGCAGGTTTGGTGCAGGAAGAGACGGTAAAAACATAAATGAACATGTCACAGAGTTTGATGGAAAAGTGAACAATATCAACCAATCAGACGTGTCATCTTGTGACACCTGATTGTTGTTATAAGTAGTTGTATATAGTTTTGCGAGTTGTAAAATAGTTCAATGAACATGTTTTCCCATCATTTGTGACACCAGATTGTTTTGTAAATAGTTTTCCTAAAAAAACCCTGAGGCACTATTGGCATTTTCATGCAAATAGTTGTATATAACTTTATTATTTGCTAAATTTGTAATTATTTTTAAAGTTTTCAAGGTATATGTTCATTCTAACTTAGAAAAATGCTTAGTTCAACATGTTTTTGGCAAAAAACAGTAAAGAATCAAACTTTTTCCTGCTCGGATTTCATGTTTTTTGGATGATTTTAGGTTCAGTGTGTTTAATACAACAAGTGGAAAAAAATAACAGTCAACCCAACAAGGTAATGGAAAGATATAAAGGAAAAATCTAAATGATTAAAAAAAAGTAGCCAAAATACACTCAGACTCCCTAAGGTTTAATCACATTATTTGGGTAAAACTTTGATTTCAGTCGAACTAGCACGTTTAGATGTAGTTTTAAAGTCCTGTTTTAGTCTGACTGATGCAATAATTCATTTTTTTATGTGTCATGTAAACGTACTGAGTGTGTTAGACGACTGTTAGTTTGATGGGAGGAGTTATATTAACAAAACTGCCATTATTTGAGCTGAAATATTCCAAGTTGTGCTCCCTGTCCTCTGAGTGAATAAACCACCTATAACCCGACTGTATGGAAACGTGAGCTCTGACATCTTGTGTGTAAACATGAATGAATGTGACAAGCGGCCAAGTGGATGTGTGGAACCGTTCTGTTCAGCAGCTCTGGTGATAAAACACAGGGCTAATTCAGGCGCTGCTGTTAAGGATCCTTGTTCTAAAGAGGGGAGGGGTACAGAGAGGGGGGAGGGGTGGGGGGAGGAAGAAGGAGGCGATTGAGGGAAAGGCCGACCTGAAGATGGAGGACGGAGTGACAAAAAAAGAAGAAGGAGTTGTTATCTGAAAATGAAGACAGAAAAAGGGTTTTTTTTGGCAGAGAGGATGGGTGGGGTGGAAAAGGAGAGGTAGTGGAGGTGAAAGGGGAGGGGGCTGGGGGGGGGGGGGGGGCGGAAACAGCACTTAATGACTCCGTGGCTGCTCTCTCTGGGGTTTCTAACGAGCTGCAATTACTCTGCAAACACACACAAACACAGACAACACACACACACTGAACATTCAGATCTGGACCGAAGTTCAGCCACGTTCAGTCTGAAGTCGACACCAAACGCGGTTGTACCTGCACCGGTCAAGTTTCTGACGTTAACTGTGCTTTGTTTATCACTTGTAAGCAAGAAAGATGCAAATTCAGTAAAATATCTCCATAAATGCACCACACTGGACCTTGTTATTACGTGAATTACAGGCAGAACCTATGAGAGCAGCCAGTGCCAGTCAGAAGTGACGTACCCTCGTTGTGATCAAGTGCAAGTGAACAAGCAGCAGTCAGTGAGTGAGACTGAGTTAAAGTACATGTTGGTGTTTGTGTGAGTAAACCAGTATCAGTCAGTAGTTTTCCACTGACCCTCAAATTACACATACAACTTGCATATGAAAATTTGCCTCATAGAAAATGACAATTTCGCCAAAACTCTTGTTTTTTGATTAAAACGTTTTTTGCGCTGGCAAGAGGTGGTTTTTCGGGCGTAGCGAAATTGGTATATCATGCAAAACTTCAATGGAAAGACCTTTTTCCAACCCTAAAGTAACGTGAATTTAAAAAAAAAGAATGTTGACGGACGTTACAATAAGCAAAGAAGAGTTTTAAAAGAAACATGTCGTGGTATGTGTGGACACACCAGGAAACCCAATCATTTTTCAATTTAGTACAGGATAGAGGGTTGATATATAATAATAATGAATATATCTGTAAATCAATGTGATATTTATGTTTGTTGCCATGTTTATGGAATGACTTCTCATGTCATCTTGCGATAATAAATTGTGATTTAATGGAAAAACCGACATTACGCACTTCTGTTTTTTTTTACATGTAGTAAATATCAGTAAAGTTTTGCTCATATGTCCAGTGGAAAAGGAACTAGTGAGACAGATTGACTTAAAGTATGTTTGGTGCTTGTTGTTTGTGCAGTGATAAGATTTCCACTTCACCACTGCCTCATCACTGGGTGAAAATGTGTCCTCTTATGCTGCACGGGGTCAGTACTGGTGCTGGGACAGCCCGAGAAGGAGGAAACATGCCTCTGATCATGTTTGACTGACGGAACAGTGACTTAGTACTCGCATGTACTTGACAACGGGATATAACGTAAGTTACCGGAGAAAAAATTTCAAAACGTGCTGATAGAATAGACCATGTTCTTTCCATAGTGATAACTGCTTTCACTGAGCATGCTCAGTTCACCCCCCGCCACCTGTGTAATGGGAGGGAAAAAACAGAGCAGTGAGTGAGACTGAGTGAGTGAGGTCTGGGCTTTTTTTACACTGTTTTCCTTGTGTTTTTTTGTTTTTATTGTTGTTTACAGTGTTGTGGTGATTTTCCTTTTTTTTTTTTTTACTGTGTTTTTATTGAGTTTTGACCGTGTATCTGCTTTTTGGAGTTCAACCAGGTGCCAAAAAGCAGCTGGACTGGTTTAGAAAAAAACGAGCCCAAAACAAAAACTACTGGGCCAAAATTCAAACACTTGATTCAACTTAATTCAACATCCTAAATCTTTTATTGATGTACATTCTGAGTGCCTTATTTAGTAAAAACCTGTCAAACTGTCAAATTCCTCCCTTTGTCTTTTTCTGTTTTCCTACCCTGTTTTGACCCTAAAACACACAGCAAAGCAAAACCACTGAAGAAAAGGAACACAAACACATACTCACAGCAGCTTTTATGAACCTGAAACAGATGCAGATTCACAGCAGCACCTTTACCTGGAATCATGTCTCAGGGGTTAATGGGTTAATTTGGGTTTTTATGCTCAAATTGAAGATGTGAATATAAACCGATTATCGACGTGGACCAGCTACAACGTGTCTCCACCGATGTGTTTGTGTAACTTCTATATAAATCCTATGCTCTGTTGCTCTTGTGTTTACAGGTTTGCACAGACACAACTCTGCAGAGTGTGTGTGTGTTTGTCGTTTCAGAGCTTCGGTCCAGTTTAGTGCCTGGTTGGACCCTTGACCCCCTTTGGTCGTCATGTGCTGTGGAGCAAAAATGTGGCACCTGGTCTCGACATAATAGTCCCACGAACACATCTGCTCCAACACACACACACAAGGAAGCACATGATCCAACGGTAGAGACGGCGTTTTAGTTTTCAATCAGTTGATGAAACCAAAACTGAGCATCTTTTATGTTCACATGTTCAACTGTTTTGTTCACACACACTGGAGCCAGAAATAGAAGCTGCTATCGGCAGAGTGGGCATTCCAAGGCTGTTCTATCAACACAACACAGGAGGGTGGGGGGTGGGGGGGTTTGTGAAGGACTCATGACACTTCTAATGCCAGCTTTTAGTTCTGTTCAATTAGCCTTTAGTTATTCAGCTATGAATACACTATATTACAGGTGTTTCCCAATACATGTTCTTTTCTGTTACTGTTCCATTTAAAAGTTTGCACAAACCAAGATTGGATGGAATTCCCAGATGTTGTTTTTGTCTCCTTGCTTAAACCAAGGATGCACTGGTTGGTGACTCGTGTGGACTCAGGCGGGGTACACGCCGAAGGATTTTCTAAATCTGAAGAGATTTTTTTATCTGTTACAGACCCCACACATGAAGACAAAAAAATCAGGCATTGAACAGTTTTGATCGTACTGTGTGGTGTGCTCTGATAATCTCAACACAGCACACCATTGTTTGCTTTTTGCACAATGACAATAAAGGCTATTCTATTCTATTCTATTCTATTCTATTCTATTCACACCACACACATAACGACTCTGTCCCACCACTGATCTAGAATCTAGTCCTCCAAGCCAGAAATCTCACATGATCAAATGTGATTTAACAAAAATTAAGAGGAAAAAAAATAGAATGAGTGGGGAGCAGAGTCCTGAGTCCTAACCCCCCCCCAAAAAAAAAAGATTCGGGTCACCTGCAAAAACATGCCGAGATGGGTAAAAAAAAAAAAAAAAAAAAGAGAGAAGAACTTTTGGGGGAAAAAGGCCAGGGTAAAATTAAACGAAATGCGGGTGGGTAGCAGGCAAGTAAGTGGAAAAAAAAATTTGCGGATTAAAATAATTGTCAGGACATTTAATGATGATGATCATCTAATTTGACCATGGTTGATCCATATCCGGTTTTATTTTGAAGTGAGCTTCATGTCTGTTTACATCCAACCACAGATATCATTGAGCAGCACATATTAGAGATTTAATGATAGCGTATGTTTTAGGCAAAAATAAAGCCCTTAAAAGTGACTTACTGTGTAGACGACATGTTTAATCACAGGTCAGGTCAGGTTGTGGGTCTAATATATGTGGGGATGGGCAGGTGTGGGTTTGGAAAAGTGGACCTGTGCAGGACTCTGATCAGAAGTTGTTGGCTTTCCCCACACACATGAAGATTTTTCATTGTAAATATTAAACAAGTTTAATACTAATTTTTACGATTGTCGGCCCCGACCCGTTTCGGAGCCGATAATCAGGACAAATTCTCTCTTAACACACCTCAGACCACAGGATAATCTGATAGGACAATCTTATAAAACATAAAATAATCTGGCGTTTGCCATCCTTGGTCAGGAAGGGGGAAAATCGGGACAAAAACAGCCAGATTATCTTTGTGTGTACCCTGCCTTAGCTGGTAAATATCCCAAGATGCATTTGGTGCTACTGTCGACATACTCTCAAAGACAACGTGACGACTGCAGAGGAGATGACCCACAATTGGAAGTTTTTTCTTAAAGGAAATACTGTACACCTCAGTATACGTTTTGTAATAAATAAATGATCATGAACGGGCAGTCTCTCAAAAAACATACAACTAAATAATTATAAAAATCCTTCGACAGTTCAACCTTCATCAAATGAACTTTATGTAATTTGTTTTAGGTCAGAATTCAAAAGTTGTTCATTTTTGCATGATTTTTAAAACTCTGACCCATTCACTAAAATCAGTGCATTGTAAATACTGTTAAATTCCTACACTAACACCCTTTCGACCAAGTAACAAATGCACACCGACACATTTTAGAACATCTGACCTAGCACAAAAAATAATAATGTATATTAAGTAATGTTGCTGTTAATCATTGACATATGCCAGGAGGAAAAAAAAAAAAAAAAAAAAAAAAAAAAAAAAAAAAAAAAAAAAACTAATCCAATTTTAGTAGTATATTGAAAAAACTAAATTTTGTGGGGGTCTTTTTGCATAAAAAATATGGTTTCTTTACATTACAAACATGGCATTAAAAGGATTAAAAATATGATAGTTATAAGCATTTGGTATTTTTGTTTATGGCTCAAGTTGATGAAATTTGAACACAAATGTAAAAAAGTTCAAAACAAACTGTATGAAAAACATTTTGACATTCCTAGGGTACTGTGCAAATTATGCGCTATTGGTGTTTAAAGGACCTCTATGGGTGGGATACCAGAGAGTTAATGCAAGAACATTTAAGGAGACACATTTCATAGTGGATAATGTGTGCGAAGAAGAATGTTTGCTGTTAAATGCTGAATATTCTGGTCTGAACTGAGCAATAAAAGGCTGTTTACAGTTTTTAAAGCTTTGTACAGATGTTTAAAGAGTGACCACAGACAGACAGACATTCACAGATAAACTGGAGTGAAATACTCAAAGGAAACAGAATCTGCAGAAGAATGATGAGGGAGCAGATAGAAGGAAAATAGCTGATAAAACCCAGGTGAAGGTTATGAAAAAGGACAGACAAACTCACACAGAAACACAAAGACAGAAGAAATGGACACAAGCTTATAGATTTAGACACAAACGGTTTCATAAACACACACAGCACAGGGCAGGGCAGCTTTTACAGGCGCCTATAAGAGTTTTAAGGCTCCTTTTACTAATGGTCCATTCACAAAGCTCTGTTGTTTTAGTCCCAGAAGCCTTTGCTGCACGGCTGCAGTTTGACCTTGGCTGCCTCAGCGAGAGGACGATGTCTGTCAGAGACACGACTAAACCTCCGCTGGAAAAATACGACCGAGGGCTTTCAAATAACACTCGTAATCCCCCACGAAGCCGACATGTTCAGGGTGGACTCGAAACCATTCACCACCATTATATGGAAAATAAAAGAGTCCCAGTGTCCTGTTGTCACCACAGTCCATCACTGGTGGATATGTGTGGAGTTTAACCCTTAGATGCATAAGTGGGTCAAAATGACCCAGTGAGGTTCTTTTATTTTAATGTCTTTGTAATGAAAAGTTATTGTTTCATATTCCAGGTATTCCTCAAAAACATCTTATTGACATCGTGTTATTTAAATTTTGAACTTAACTTTTATAGATTTTATGTAACTGTAGTTTTTGTACCACTACCCCAGGCTTCCATAGTTGGGTCAAAATGACCCGCATTAATTTACAATGGAATTACATCTGAACCTTTGATTCATTCAACAGCAAAACCAAAGGACTCACTCACTAAATGGATGCAAACATTGTTCTATTACTGTTATATACAATATATTAGATAATATATATACTTTGCTTTTCACATTTTCAAAATATTTTTAAAAATATTTTCAAATTGTTAAAAAAAGAAAAAAATATTTTAAACAAGAAATCCTTCTTTTGTGGACCAAAAGATAATACAAATGATTATTTTTAACCTGACAAAAGTGTCATAAAGACACATGGATTTTAACACGGGTCATTTTGACCCATTTATGGAAGAGTTTCAGGTCCAGACACTCAGGCATCGAAGGGTTAAAGGGAGTCAGAGGGATGGAACTACACAAATGTGGAATTATGAATGTAATCAGATTTGTGTTTTCATTAGTATAAGACCAACTGAAAACAGAGAGTATTCTGTTTGTGTCACCGTAGATCAGGGGTGTCAAACATAAGGCCTGTGGGTCAAAATCGGCCCACTGAAGGGTCTAGTCCGGCCCATGGGATGAATTTGTGAAATGCAAAACTTACACTGAAGATATTAACATATTAGCCGAAAGTGTCAAAATAATTTTGGTTCAGGTTCCACTTTCAGACCAATAGGATCTCAAGTGGGTCAGAACAGTAAAATAATAACAGAATAACCTATAAATAATGACAAGTCCAAATTTTTGTTCTCGAATGTCTTAATAGGTCCTAATGTCTCAATTCTCTGCGTGTTATTAAATGTTTTGTGTATTTGTAGATCCACTGTGATCTGTGAGTTGTAATGAACATGTATAAATGATAAACAATGTTAAAATTGCACTTATTTTTCTTCAACAATTTCAGACTATTCATTTTATTCACATTTTTCATCATGTAATTTTACTTTTTTTCACTCTGAAACAGTCAGAAAAGTTTGTAGTTTTCATTATTTATAGGCTATTATGGGTCGACCCACTTGAGATCATACTGGTCTTGGTCTGAGTTTAGATGCATGTGCTGTATGTCCAGACCTGGTAGAGGAAGCGTTGGCTGAACTGGTGCATGGCGCCCTGCAGTTGGCTGCGCTGACTCTGCCACTGCTGGTAGTTGCGAACAGACTCGGCCGTGGGCCTCTGCCATGTGGTGGTTCTAGTGTTGTGGTCCACGTAGTAGAACCGCCCCCGCTGGTCCACACGCTTCTCCCAGCTGGAGAGAAAGAGGGGTGAGGGTGGAGGGGCAGATGGAGGCTTTCATCAACATCTTTATTAAGCATGTACAGAGTGGGCGGTTGTATGAAAACACTGCTGATAGTAACAGCACTGATTTATGGGGACGAGTAAAAAGAAACAGACAAGAAAAGGAAAGAAAACAGGAGACAGAGTGGGAAAGGACGGGGGTGGAGATGAACATAATCTGGATGACAAGAACCAGATAATGGAAATTAACTGAAATCACACAATAAGCCCGTTTACATGACCATAAAATCTGATAACTGGGAGTAATCAGATCATTATAATAAGATAAGAGACTTTATTGTTATTTATTGACTTATTGTTATTGTATTTTCATACAATGTCATTTGGGTACTCCACCATAAACAATCCATTTGTTTACAAACAGAGCCAGTTGGTCACTCAGGCATTTTCGGAAATTGGTCGCAACGTGCTTTGTGGGAAGCGGAGCTCCATGCACCTGCAGCAGCAAGAGGCAATGAAGCCGTTTCCGTTTTTGTTGCTGCTGCGACCAAAATGCACACATAATCCAAGTGACCTATGGGCTCTGTTTGTAAACAAATGGATTGTTTATGGTGGAGCACACTTCGAAACTGTTCACCATGAGTGAAGAGATTCAGGTGCATATTCACGGAAAGACTTACGAATTCATGATACTTAGGCTATGACTCGGGTTTTACAGATTTGATGAAAAATTGGTGATGAAAGTCATACGCAGCTTTAACAATAAAGGATGTTAAAATTGTTGTAGTTCAGGGAACACATACATTTGCATTTTGTGTATTTGTAGCTGTAGATCCACAAATCCACAAATACAAAAGTTCTATCTAATCTAATCGTAGGAATATTGCCTTTTTTTTTATTACAGTCGATGTAATATTTCTTTTCAGACCTTGTGCACCTGTCAACATGACAACGAACTTAAGTCAATCCACAAAAGTTTATTACTGTTTCAGCCTTTTGTCCACATGACACTGGCATTGTTGGTGTCCTGAAATGGTATTTTTTGAGAACGGGTCCCAGAGCAGAAGAATCTCACAATGCCGCGCTTGTGTTGCCGTGTGGAAAGGCAACACAACACTTTTTGGAAACGATGACATCATAGTACCATGTGACCAGAAGGTGTACAGCGCCACATATAGGTGTGGCATACGTACCGGTATTACACGATTTTAGCCCAGTTTTCCCGTTTCCATCTGGACGTTGATATTTCTTGAAATGATACTATAATAATAGTGTATGGACGCAAAACTTTAGAATCCACAAAAGAAAAATACCAAGAGCGTTGCCATCTGGACGTAGCCTGTGAGAACCTACACATGTAAAACCGCCCATTTACCTTTACTCTCATTTTAAAATTTCCCATCATCCATTGGGTTGACGTTCAGATTTTCATTGTGGATTTTGCTGATTTGTCTCATATAAGACAACTCCAATGCTAAATAACAATGAAAAGGATGACCACTGATAGATGTGGGTTTTGTGAGTGACATTAACCATGTGTGTTGTGTTGTGTTTGTGTTTGAGTGGCTGCCACTGCCATTAGTCACCAGTCTATGTATAAACCTACGATTCCCATGAGGCCGGGCGTCTGGACCAGGACTGAGATATCACTGACTGTCCACAGAAGTGAACACACACATCGGTATATCTGCCTGCCGTCCTGCTGCCTCTGCTGCTATTCCCATATCTCTGACCTAAACGCTGCAGAATTTGGCAGAGAAAACAGATTTGACTTCCGTACACTAACACAGACAGAGCAGGCTGATATCAGCGGGCCTGGGAAACACAAATATGCACCGCAAAAAGGGGAAAATATTCATGAAGATGTTCAGGAGCCACATAAAGCACAATTTAACCTCAGTAAAATAATACAATAATAACTTACACATAATGACAACTCAAAAATCTTCTGTTTTAGGGTAAAAAAGTGAAGTAAAAAGGGAAAACCTTTCATAAAAAAGTGAATATCCTGAACTACTTGAAATTTCCTTAGAAAAATAAGTGCAATATTACCAATATTCTGCCTCAGTTTATCATTTACACATGTACATTACAACTGATCACAGTGGATCTACTAATACAAAAAATATTTAGTAACAGCCAGTATATTGTTAAAATTACACTTATTTTTCTTACGAAAATTCCAGGTTGTAACTTTTTTTTTTAAGGACAGTTTGTAGATATAAACATTTTCATTATGTAATTTTATTTTTTTCATTCTAAAACATACAAAAAACTTTGGAGTTATTATTTATAGATTATTATGATACTATTTTTCCAAACAAGAAACTTCAGATTCTTCATAGAAATGTAAACATTTTCATCATGTAATTTAACTTTTTTCACACTAAAACATAGATAAAAATGTGTATTTGTCATTATTTATAGGTTATTCTGTTACTATTTTACTGGTCTGATCCACTTTAGATCATATTGTTTTGTATGTGACCCTGAACTAAAATGATTTTAACATCCTTTGATTGTTATTATCTTTAGTGTAATTTTTGATTTTTGCAAATGCATCCCATGGACCAGATTGGACCCTATGGCGGGCTGATGTTGGCCCCCGGGCTGCATGTTTGACATCCCTGATATAGAGGTAGTGGAAGGCAGGAGCACTGGAGTGGAAAGTGTAGAAACTCTGTGACCTTCTTCCTCTCGTGTTTGTACGGAGTCTTTTAAAGTGGTCAAACAGCCGACTTCAGCACAAACACCAGTGAAAAACAGCGACTACTGCAGTGAACAAGTCAAACGAGGTGTAAAATAGACACTTCTATTCACACACTGGAACCTGAACCATCCAAAGAAACTCAGAAGCATCCACACAAACCAGTAAATAATCTGTTTTACACAATCAGTACGACTGTGGAAGCAGCAGGTTTCACATGCTCAGCTTTCATGGTTCTAAATACACCACTAAATACAATAAATACACTAAAAATACCAATATACTAATAGAATAAATACACCCACTTCTGCTGAATCTAAGCTATTAATGCACTAAGTTATTCAGGGAAAACTGCACAGAACATATGTAGAATTCAGTTAAGTAGGAACAGTAAAATGCACAGGATAAACAAATGAAAATGTTTAACTTTCCAGTATCTGGGTGAGCATATTATGCACACTTCGCACTTCATGTTATAAAAGGTCATATTATGTTTTACAATTTGTTTTAGGCTAGAATTCAAAAGTTATTCATTTTTGCATGATCATTAAAATTCTGACCCAGCCACTCAAATCAGCACATTGTAAATATCAGCGCTCAGTAGTAACTATATTGATATTACAAGTTACAAGCCATCAAAATATGGAACATTAAAAGTAAAGGCACATTTTTCCAATTTCAAAAATGAGTCAAAAATTCAAAAACCTAAATTTCTCAAAACTGTGAACAAACTTTGCAGACATTGTCCCAAGGAAGCTACAAAAAAATGAAATTAGTCCAACCAGTACTTTTGGAAAAGAAGATTGTTAAAATCTAGACATTAGTGACCTTGACCTTGACCCTTCAAGGTCACTCAAGGTCAAAGGTCATGAACATAAATGAAAGTCCATATATGGTTTCCTATCAGTGCTCAATAGTAACTACACTGAGCACTATATTATATCTCAAAACATTTCCCTGTTACAAACCATCAAAATATGGACCATTACAAATAAAGGCAAATTTTTTTGTACTTAAAAAAAATCCTCAAACATTCAAAAATCCAAATTTAGGACAACTGTGCACAAACTTTGTAAACATTGTCCCAAGGAAGCTACATGAGAAATTTGAAATGCGTCCGACCAGTGGTTTCGTCAGAGAAAATGTTTGAAGAAATTGAGAACGAAGACGACGATGAAGATGACAATGAAGACGAAGATGAAAACTGACACAGTGCTTTTTTTTTTTTTTTTTTTACATTTGTGTCTTCAATGGAAACCAAGCCCTGAAACTACGATTCCCCAAAGCATCTGAAGTAATAATTAGAATAATAGTGATACTATTGTGAATTGTGCAGGAACAGCTCTTTCCTGTTGTGGTCAAAACCCCGGATCGGCGACAACAGCTGCCCCAGAGCTGCTACGGTTCAGTATGTTGCTCAAGGACACTTCAACAGCATGGATGATTGCAAACACAGGGAGTTATTTAGTGGAGGGATCATGTCTCTGACCGCTATGCCTCGGAGCTTCCTTTAAAAGGCTGTTCACTCTCTGATATTAGGGCTAGCTGGTTATTTACTGGAGCCAGGCTGGAAACCCAGAGCCCACAACAGCCCGTCTGACGGTCTCTACTGAGGTCTGAACACCGACTTTAACTCCTGATGGTCCTGATGTCAGTCATGTCATCTAGAAACAGCAGCAGCAGCAGCCATACCTTCAACATGTTCTGATTTATTTCAATGTCCTGTGTGAAGCACCTTGAATTGCCTTGTTGCTGAAATGTCCTATACAAATAAACTTGCCTTGCCTTGCCTTGATTGAAGCTACTTGAAAACCGGTCTACAAACAAATTTAACTTTACAAATGAAAATCTTTACTTATTTTTTGCTGCATTTAACAGTTTAGTTCAAGTTCTACGTTCAGCCCAATATGATCCCAAGTAAAATAATAACATAAGAATCCACAAATGACAACTCCAAACTTTTCTCTATGTTTTAGTTTTAAGTTATATTATGAAAAAATTTTACATCTACAAACTATCCTTTAAAAAAATGAGAATAATATGAACAACCTGAGTGCAATCAAGTGCAATTTTACCAATATTCTGCCTGTTTTCTGGGTATTCAGGGTCACATTCAGCTCAATTTGATTTGCAGCAGGCCGGATCAGTAAAATAATAGTGCAAAAACCTATAAATATCAACAAATCCAAATGTTTCTCTTTGTTTTAGTGTGAAAACTTGCCAAAGTTAAATTACATTGTGAAAATGTTTACATTTACAAATTAACCTTTCATGAAAATGCAAATAACCTACGAACAACCTGAAAGTTTTCAAGAGGAGTAAGTGTAATTTTACCAATATTCTGCCTGTTACTAAATGTTTTGTGTATTTGTAGATCCGCTGTGATCTGGTAAGTTGTAATGTACATGTGCAAATGATAAACTGAGGCAGAATACTGGTAAAATTGCACTTCTACTTTTTAGCACTAAAAAGAGTATTTTCTTAGCTTTTTAAAAGTCATTAAGTTCCTACATGGTATTTGCTATTATTAATTGGGCTGTATGTGAGCCCTGAACTAAAAGGAGTTTGACACCCCTGAACCAGACTGTATAAAAAAGGGAATGTAGCTCCCATGACGTCACACAGTTCATAAAGTTCCATATTTTAAGCCTTGGTGGTTGCAGGTTGCTGCTTGACCTGCTCTCAGTCATTGTACATGGAGGGTTTTGCAGCTGCCAGATGATGTAGAACCCCTCAGTAAAAGCTGTCAAAACAAAGACACATCCTCAGGTTTTCACTTGTCATGACACAGCTCAGACAGCTGAGCCCGACAAACTGAGATTTCAACAGTCTGAATACAGCCCACGATACAGCGCAGATCTAATACACTCGGGAATGGAACGTATGCAGATTGGTTAATGACAACACAGACTGAAACTCATGCTACAATGCAAGGAAACATCATCAGTGCACAAACAATGAAGCTAAGCTAAAGGTTAGCACTGTTAGTTTTGTCAGAGAACATGTCTAAAGAAGTTGCTAACGAAGACGACACTCGACACCGCACCTTCCCAACAGGTCATGGCCCACAGCCCAAAATGAAGACCTTAAAATTCTGTTGAGTATGAATGTGCAGCAGCTCCTTTCTTTTCACCGTCTGTCCTCAGAAATAGGTTTAAGAGGATCCTGTTGCTAAAGCCTGGTTTGGCACAGCTGTTCCAGTTCTATTCTTGGACTTATTTCTATCAAAACCCACTACAAAGCAACAGTTTTGTCTAAATAGTACTATCTCCCATTCTGAAATGCAATATCGAATACATAAACACACAAGGCTGCTTTACGGACTCATTTCTATTGTTTCATTATGTCAAAATATCTCAAAATCAAGACCAAAAAGCCTAACATTGTGGTTCAAAGAAATCTTACTATGATGACAAGTATGGCTTTAAGTAAACACAGACCCAGCTTTAATTAACCAGTGGACTTTCAGACTTCCAGCAACAATGCTTCACTAGTTACAAACTCTGCAGTGGATTTCATGAAGAGCAGCGTTTCTTCTCCAGCCTGGCTTCGGATGGCTTTCATTATTTCGGCTTCCAAACCGAGATTGCCTAACCACTCCCCCCCCCAGCCTCTAAACAGCTCCTGGTGTAGACATCTGGAGCGCTCGCCGAGCATTAGCCTGCTAATTGATCCTCTGAAGGGCCACGGCAGCCAGCAGCCCATGGAAGTACATGTGGCGCTGTAAGAAAGGACTTTTGTTCTCAGGGCCCCCGCGCTCTTGTACTTTGTGTGGAAAAATTGAGATGGGGGGTGGGGGTAAAGGTTTGGGTAAGGAGAAGTGGGGGTGACCTTTTCCTAAAAACAGCCACTCTTTCCCTCTGTCACCAGTCGCACGCTCAGTGAAAATCAATAAATAATCCTGGGAATAAATGTGGTAAAAAGGCCGACTCTGGCAGAAGTAACTGTGGTCCATTATGAAGACTTAACACCCAGAACTGTTAAAGCAGAGCATAGGTAAGTCCTGCTCTAATTCTGACTTAAAACACACAGAAACAAGAGCTGGGGAGCTCCATACCCGTCTGTAAAACTGTTGGTTGGCTTATATTTTGTTCAAGAGTCACGATTCTTTATTGTCAATTCAACATTGATATGAAGATGCCCACAGGATCGATAGTGAATGAACATTTAAAAACACACCCCTCTAAAAATAGAGAAAAAAGAGAAAGAGCACACACATTTAAAATACAAAACAACAGAGCAAAGTGCAAATAATAATAAATAAATCAACATGGAAGGGGAGGAGAGATGACTGAATATAAACAGATTATTGCACGTTACATTACAGTAACTGCATTTTATGTAGTAGTAGGCTGTTATTGTAATGACTGGGATTTCATTCATTCAGTTTTGTTCATTAACCTGATACTGACAGTTTCATCATGTGGCTTATGAAGGTAATCCTGTACTTGTAGAAGTACTTTTATTCACTATGAGTAGGGATGGGAATCTAGAGCCGGTTCTTGTAGAGAACTGTATATTTGAGATCGTACGAATTTTTAAACGTGTCTGAAAACTTTTTGTTGCGGTCCTTAATCCTTTATTTTACCTTCAAGATGAGGCGCAACAGTAGTGGTTTTTAATCTTTAAAACCAGGTGTGATGATTTGCAACTGCTGAACGTCCTGAACAGACAATTCTGTCAAGCCTACAGGTTCTAAGAGGCTGGTTTTATGTAATTCTTGGGTTTTAATGGGTTAAATTGAGAAGATAAGGCATACACTGGCCTGTTACACTGAGCCAATTTACATTCACATTAATACTCTGATCATTTTCTGATTTCTGCAGTTATCAGATTATTCCAGTGACCATAAATCTGTGTTTCATTAAATTGAGAATGGGATCCCTCAGGGAAACGTCTTAGGCCCCATCATTCATAGGTTTACATTAATGAATCTTCAGATGTAGGTCTACAGATGTACACTGACGACACTGAACATGTTTACATCCACACTAATACTCCTGATTATTATCTGATTTCTGCAGTTATCAGATTATTATTGATCACGGAAACAATATAATTTGATACGTTTTATCAGATAAAAGCAGTAATCTGATTAACGGACCTGGATTTCTCCCCAATATTCCGATGTCTTCCTGCATGTATACAGGTTAATCTGATTTATTTAGTTCTTTTCCATTTACACATGTGAAAACACAATTAAAAATCGCACAAATCAGAAGCTGCGTAGTCAAAGGTGAGTCAAAGATAATCACAGGAAGTTTAATTTTAACATCATTATGTACGTAAGAACTCCAAAGGAAATCTGACAATGGACTGAAACATCCAAACCTGGGTTTTTGATTTTTGCATTATTGAAGTGTATATAAACACATCAGATCTGATTATTACAATTATCTGATTACTAAGAGTTATCAGATTATTATGGTCATGTTGAGGACATGCTCCACCCAGTTTCAATCCACCAATAGGAGAATGCGGTGATTGTCATTTCTGGTAAGTGGACTGGTCTGTGTTTGATTTGAGACAACACTACTGTGAATGGAAGTATCTGAAGGAAAACACAGGGGATGTTTGTTGTCTTTTCTGGAGTGAAGCTGTAAGTTCTATTACACAGTGAAAGACATAACCACATGATTTTAATGACACAGACGTACCCCGGTGGCAGTGGTCTCTCCCAGGTCGTGGTTTTAGTGTTGTGGTCGACATAGTAGACTCTTCCATGAGGCAACACCCTCTGCTCCCAGCTACAGAGACAGGACACATGGACTAAATATCAGAGCACTTCATCAGCCGGTGGATCACAACAAACACACTATTCTATGTCCCAGAGCAAAGACAGTGAACACACCATCAAAGCCCACAACAGGAAAAAAAACACACATCTATTGTATCTAAATGTGTCTTAAACACCTGCAGTCAGAAATGGCTCTTCAATGGGTCTATTTTAGTTACACTAACTACTGTTTCACTTACTTACCAAATACTCATCTATCCCTCCAGTATCCCACCCATAGATGTCCTTCTAATCACCGTAGTAATGTCCAAAAAATGTTTCATACAGTTCGTTTATAACTTCTTTAATTTTTTTGTATTTCATCAATGTGAGCAATAAACAACAACACAAAATACTCAATAACTGTCATATTTTTAACCCTTTAAATGCCATGCCACGAACCATATTTTTTGATGCAACCCCCCCATGTACTACATAAAAATTGGATAACTTATTTTACTTATTACATCACAACTTAATTTTACAGGCCACAGTTGTAAATAAGAATGCAACGCACTGGCAATTTCAAATTCACAATTGGAAAGCATCATCTTCCCGATAGTACCTGAAGGTATCATTATGTTGCGTTTAAACTACATGGAACCACCTCGGCTTGACTCGACTCAGGAACCAGGTACTATTCCTGGAGACCGTTTCCATTACAGGATACTATCGACTTTAGAGTATCTGGACATCATAGCGACGCTGTGTCTTTTCATCGGCCACCAAGGACAAAAATGTCTGAATCTCCTCGACTGACCATGGTGCCATTTTGCTGGCGTCCATCATGGATTAGCCTACCGGTATATTTACTGTAAACTTCTGAATCTGTTTTTAAAAAAATGGCGTATCACGAATTGATGACACAGTGACGCAGAGACAACTCTCTGATCAATCAGCGGTCTGCAGTGTTTACATGTCACATTTTAGTATCTCTTCACCTGTTTTGGAACCTGGGAAGAGCAAGTACTAAAAAAGCAGTGCCGGGTACCAGATTCCAGGTTCTTTTAAATAATGGAAACGCAAAAAAGCAGACTCTAGTCGAGCCGAGCCGGTCCCACGTAGTGGAAACGTGGCATTAGACCATTAATCAGAAGCCGACTGAATAATCTGGATTCTTTGAGGGTCTGAGTGAGTTATTATGAATCTGAAATGTGCTTAACAATCCTCCCAGAAACTTTGGCTCCATAAATTTACAGAAATGCACAAAAAAGCAAACAGACACACAGTAACAAGGCCTCATTTGATTACTGTGCAGTCATGGGGAATGTAAAGGAAATTAAAAACTTTAGTATGGGTGGACTCTCTCACAATGAAAGAAACACATGTCCTTAGAGAATGTGTGTCTGGATACATGTTTGTCAAGGCTCCAAACACTTTCCACTTGTGAATTTGAAATTACCAGTGTGTTGTGTTCAATCGCTTTTGTTGTCATAGTGAAAGTAAAAATGGCTGACACACAATTTCTGGTGACCTGCTACTTGGGTGAAACAGTTTGCACGGGTTCACTCATCTGATACAGCTTTTGTTTTTGTTTTTTTTGCAAATTGTGTATACCATAAATATGTGAAATCAACAGCTAACAGCAGCAGAACATTAATAACTGCTACAGCATCACATCTCTAAGTACTATTTCCATAAGTGGTACCATCAGACCAAAGGGTACTGTTTTAAAGCCGTACCCAGCCGGGAGAGTGTCTGTGTTGGGCTCTGTAGCATTGCTGCCGGCCTGTTCGCTGTTGGAGGTGGAGTTTGGACCGGGTTCGGCCGGGGTCACCGTGCTCAGGGCGTCCTGTCCAGGGGAGGGGCTGCCACTGCTGCTGCTGTTGCTGCCGGCAGCGGGGGATCTGCCCGACGGAGAGGACGGGGGCGGCGTGTGGCGAACCACGCCCCCGCGGCTGTTGTCCACGCCATTGGATGTCAGCTCGACTTTATCTGAGAGGAGACACAGAGAAGGAGACGTAAGACCGGTCCACACCTGGGCACCTTAGTGTCTGTTCATACCTGGTACTAGCATAACCCCCCCCCGTGACTAAAACACAGCGCACACTTTCAATTCAACTTTAACACAGTCAGAATGTTTACATGCACACATTAGTCCACCTACAACCACATAAACAGACGGTTGTCTTTGTGTGTGTGTGTGTGTGTGTGTGTGTGTGTGTGTGTGTAGGTGTGTGTGTCTGATGATGATGATGATGATGATGATGAAAATGTGGCGTCCTACCTGTGCTGCCTCCAGGGCTGCTGTTAGTCTTGGAGGATCGGTGGTGAGTGGATGAGGCCGACCCAGAGATCTGCTCTTCATTCAGATCTCCGTTAGTCAGAGACCCCCCACCTCTGGAGCCCCCCGGGGATCCATCCTGAGACCCCCCCACTGAGAGTCTGTTACTCCTGGTAACACAAGGATGAAGACGAGGAGGGAGGAAATAGAAAGAGAAGGCAATGAGGAAGACTGTGCCCAGTATTGTTCCATTCAAACCCATAGGCTCCTTCTGCACATGCTCAGTTCCATCGAGGTCCAAACTGGACGTTTCAGCAGATAATGAAACACATGCAGGACATGACATGATGAAACTGACAACTATTTAGTTTGGCTATTTTTGCATTTTAATAGTAAACAAAAGTAATGTATTTGCATTAGTTTGTCTGATGCAGCCACACCTTTAGAAACACAAAAAAGGCTTTTCTGCAAAACACCTGAACTCAACATGTCCTCACACTTTTGTCCATATGATGTACATGTATGTGGTATTGTTTCCTCCTCTGACGGCGGCGTCTGTTGACTGTTTCTCCATGACAGCAGTGGTTTGAGCTCTTGGCTGAACTGTGTTTAAAGCCCCCCTACAGTGTTTACAGGGAAATACCATCCGACCCCACACACTCCCGCTGCAGAGCTTTGAAATAAACGCAGACTGCTCCACTATTTATTATCCCGCTACCATTCTGTCCAGAGACAGCGGCGTCTGCGACCACATTCAGGGGGAATAACGTGCTGGCAGTCGGTGTAAGTGCTTCAGTCGACCATATACTGGCACATGTTTCCTCCACACCATCCTTTTCTCTCTTTCTTCCATTTATTTGGATTACAATTATGCCTTGGCTTTATGATTTTCATATAAGGGCTTTGCAAACAGAGTTGGAGAAAGAGGTTACCCGAGTTTATTATGGTGCTATTATTCTTATTATTAAACCACAGCGTCTGCAGAGATCTGGACCCAGCTGATGTTGAAGACGTTGGATTTGAATGTGTTTGTGTTCACAAAGGTCTCAAACAAAGGCCATGTACTGACTTTAACCCATAAAGACCCAGAGCTACTTCTGTGGTAGATCTCTAATTAATTAATTTATTCTTTCTGAAATGATTCATCAGCATTTATTCTAATATTATTCTCTGTATTTTCCACTTTTTCAGTGAAAATCAGCTATTTTCCTAGATTTAATTTACTGGTCATGTAGATGTTCATTAAAGCTCAGTGAATGGACTCGTCCACAGGCTGCCTGTAACTTCATTGTAAACAACTAATAACTCCAAAAGTATTGGTCGTATCAATGAGCTGTTTTCGCCAGTCTGATCCATGACCCAAAATACATAAGTACTGCAAAATGCAAAGGCTAGCTCGGTCCAGTTTTTCAGTAATAAAGCAGATACACATACATTCACAGTGGTGACTTGGCTTTTATAATATAAATTATTATAACTGTATATGTCATTGAGTCACTTTAACAAATTTGTTTTATTTTTTTTAATCTTTTCTTTATTTTTTTTTTGTATTTGATGTTTATTGTCTTGTACTGCTGTGCATTTGAATTTTCCCCTTGGGGATCAATAAAATACACCTGACCTGACCTTACCTTATTTTATTTTATTTCACCTTACCTGGTCTCATCTTACCTTATCTTATCTTATGTATTTTGTCTTGTTACATAAGTCTTTTACATTGGCTTTGTCTTGTTATAACACTGTTTTTGTCTTAAGTCCTGTTTGACTTGTTATAGTTGTAAATATTTTTCATCTTGTCATTTCCTTTATGGATAATTCAACATCAAAATAACTCACTAGTTTCTTCAACTTTCACTCAGGACCATTTATCATGATAAATGTAACTCACTGAATTGTAATCTACTGTAACACTAGAACTTCTTTTTATGTGGATTAAATCTTAATCATGTACATTTTTTTGTAACAGGGTGTGTGGTAGACTAAACCTAAAAACCAGATGATGTTTTGATGTTTTAATGTGAGGCGCTGAAGCCGCAACGACGTTCAATCAGCATTAATGTTTGATATGTTCATCGTCTGTGCTCAAAGGACTCGTGCAGAGTGTGTTTATATCCTGTATACTGGGACATCACACACACCGTCAGCCTTTCATCCCTCATGTGTTTTTCATGTGTATGTGGATGTTGTACCTGCTGTGGGATCCAGATCCACTGGGACTGTCCTCACTCTGAGTCCTCCTCAGGTTGGGTCTGTCTGCCTGCAGCATCTCTGCAACGATAAAGAAAAAACACACAATGAAAACAATGTGCAGAACAATACGTAGGTGAATTTGTGTTTGGAGACAGAGTTGTAAACTTCGACTGTGACTTCCTTGACTTGCAAAATTCCTTGTAAAACTCCTGAACTGTTTATTCTATTGACAGAATTCAAAGCTGAGATTGGGTTCTTTCTATTGGTCTGTGACACATTAAGGTAGAGGTCTGCATTGGCTGAGGGGGAGGGGTGGAAGTGGGAGGAGCAGAGAGCAGCCGAGTGCAGTCGGTGAGAGATACATGGAAGAATTATGTTATTTTTATTAGCGTTTTAGTGAGGGTTTTAGCAGTGAATTTGGGTAAATAATTGTGTTGTGTTTGTAATCACTGCTTTTTTGTCTTTTTTTCCCGGTTTCATCTAGATTTTTCTAGCTTGTATGTGCATTGAGAGTTGTGTTTTATATAGTTTAGTTTTATTAACTTTTTTCATTATTTTATTAAATTTTTCTTTGGTTTGGTTAATTTTTTCACTATCTTATTCAATTTATGTTTAGTTTTCCTAATTTTCTTCAACATTTTTTCAATTTTTATCACTGTTTTTTCATGAATAGTTCTATTTTAGCTGTAAATATTATACATATATATAATCTATATGCAGATCTATCCAGGGCATACACAGATGCAGAGTGTGTATTTGAATCAGATGATGGATGTTTTTGTCAGTGAAATGAGGGGCTCTGTCTACAACTAGACAGAAAGTGGACACAGACTATCGCAGAGGACAAAAATGACTAGAAAGAACTAAAAATAAGAAGAACATGGACACAGAATGATCTAGACAAACTCAAATGTTTGAACACATGGAAAATAGTTGAAAGTTTATTTGTAGAATCTCATAAAGTTTCATTATGAACATTTACAGTTGATTTTCAGGATGAATATGATACAAAAATAAGAGTGTGTTTTTTTATTTTTTGCTAGAACACGCTGTTCTAATCACTAAGCATTTAAGTTTTGGCTCGCAGGCCGTATGTTTGACACCACTCCTTTAGCTTGTTGTTAAGTGTGTGTCCAGGTTTAGTAAGAGAAAAAAAGGAAAACACTCCGTTCTAATGGACTGAGACGCATGGTACTGGAAATATAACCGGTGGTTTAATACAGACCATTCACGGTTGTATGTATATGTAGTCCACACTGGTGTTTGTGTGTGTTTGTGTGTAGTCTACACTGGTGTTTATGTGTTTGCATGTGTAGCTGTGTGTAGTCCGTGCTGGCGTTTGTGTGTGTGGTTGTGTGTCGTCAGTGCTGGTGTATGTGTATGGTTGTGTGTGTGTGTGTGTGTTTGTCGTCAGTGCTGGTGTGTGTGTGTGTGATTATGTGGTTGTAGTGGTGTGAGGGAATGTGCGACTATATGTTCAGCCTCTGTGAATGAAAACCACAGACCTATAACATGCTTTTCATTAACACTCACTCTCCCCTTCACAAACAGACACACATACAGTATATATATATATATGTGTGTGTGTGTGTGTGTGTGTGTGTGTGTGTGTGTGTGTGTGTGTGTGAGGGTGTGTGTGTGTGTTCTAAGTGCACAACACTCACACCTGAGGCAGGACAACCTCAGACTGTATCTGTTTGCTGGTATATATCCTCCTATCTAAAGTAAAGCAAACAGGACTCACTATGTCTCACACACACACACACTGTGTTATTTTGCGCCTGTGAAAGGGCGTCTTGTGAGCAAACCCGATGGACATAAAGAAAAATAAACAGCGGGGCTTGAGGAGAAACCATTGTGTCATAGCCCCCCCATCCCCCTCCCTCTTAATGGGCCGGTCTAATTACTGGTCTGCTGTGTGTCTATATGCGTCTGTATGTTGGTGTGCAAAACGGGGTTTCCTGTTATGGTCCCAAAACATCTCAACTGATTGGCGTTCACGACAAAACCAGGAACATTTGGGCTCAGTTCGAGGTGGAAACAGTGACTTCCATAAAAAGATTATAAGAAAAAAAAAAAAAAAAAAATCAACCACTGGAGAAGATTAAGAGACCACGTTACATTTTACTGTTGATTATTTCCATTATCGACTAAGTTATTGGTTCCTATTTCAGTTACACACCTTCTATCTGTTTAGATCAACAGTCCTAAACTCACACAGCAACAGAAAACAGAACAAACACAACTAACATCTAAACATTTAGGCACCTTTTTCCTGGAAAACAACAGTTTAAGATTTTTTTTTTTTACTCTTTTACGGAATAATCCATTTTTGTTGTCAATTTGCTGATATAAATTATTTACTAAATTAAATATCTAGTATATGTTAATAGAAAGAGTCTCACCTATATGTATAGAAGACCTGAACTGAACCCCCCACGCTAAATGCATTAGAACATATAAAAAAAAGCTACAATACACTGAAATACATAAAATATGTTAGAATACACTAAAATACAGCAAAAATAAATAAATACTCAGAAAATACACTATAACGTACTTAAATATATGCTACAATACATTAAATTGCTCAGAAAATACACTGACATGCTAAAAAACACTAACATATACAAACAAATATGCTAGAATACACTGCAATACATAATATATGCTAGAATAGACCATAAAATATACTAAAATGCTAAAACAAAATACTAAAATGCACTAAAATTTATCAAAAATATGCTAAAATACACTGGAATACACAAAATATGCTAGAATACACCAAATAATACACCAAAATGCATTAAAATATACAAAAAAATATGCTAGAACACAATGAAATACACAAAATATATGGTAGAATACACTAAAATACACCAAAAAATAAACTAAAATGCTAATAACAACACTAAAATGCACTGAAATATACAAAAAATGCTAGAACACACTGAAATACACAAAATATATGCTACAATACACTAAAATGCTCCATAAATACATTGAAAATCCACCACTAATGGTGTTTTTCATCTGAGTACATGTGATTTCTCCAACTAACATTTACAAAGTCTGTCATTATTCCTGGAGTTGAAATCTCTCTGCTCTGGCTACTGTTTCTGACCATTTTTCAATACAAGGGTTTGTTTATGAAGCCGTGTATGTGTGTGTGTGTGTGTGTGTGTGTGTGTGTGTCAGAAAAGCTGCCAGGGGAAATGAGTAAAACCTCCGAACTAACAGAGAGACGTTGAGAGCAAGAACACAGAACGCTTTAACACCAGCAGAAGGCAACACACTCCTACCTTTATACACCCTGTACATTCAGACGGCCCGTACACGTCTACACACATACACACACTACCCGATGTAAAACACATGTACATGTACACACACACACACACACACACACACACACACACACACATACACATACAGGTAATACCATAAAACACACATTCAAAGACAAGTGCCTGGACGTTAAACCAGGTTTTAGAGGACACACTCCGGTCCTGTGTTCACCAACCTCTCCTCCCCCCAAAAACACTCAAACACACACATACACACATCACCTCTGTCATCTGTGCCCCTGCGAGCCAGGGCAGGAAACCCCCCGTCACCATGCACACCGCTGAGGGATCAAGGGGGGTGACTGTGCAGGCAAAGTGCGAGCAATGAGACTCAATTACACAATTCTAAGAAATAAATTAGACAAAGGCCGTCCTGATGTCTGTTATTACATATGTGTGTGTGTGTGTGTGTGTGTGTGTGTGTGTGTGTGTGTGTGTGTGTGTGTGTAATGTGCAGAAAACACCACACAAAAGGCCACAGGAGGAGAGCGGAGTTCTGTTCGTTGTATGTTTATCTTTTACGTGCACATGTTAAAAATGACAGATGGAACCTTTTAGTGAATCTGTTCATTTACAGCTTTTATCTGCATGTGTGATCATCCAGTGTATCTGCACGTCAGAGGAAGGTCAATGCATGATGTTTAAAGATATTTTTCTCCTCATCTTTGGTCAAAAGACCTTCCGTTCACATAAATAACAGTCCATCAAGCCTCACAGTTACTATACACTAACATGCACAAAAATACACAAAAGAATACACTAAAATGCTCAAATAATGCACTAAAATGTAAAAATTTTAAAAAAGCAATAAAATCCACTGAAACAGAATACACTAGAATACTAGAACACACTAAAAGGCACAAAAAATATGCTAGAATACACTAAAAGGCACAAAATATATTCAAGAATACAATAAAATAAAAAAAAAGCTAAAATGCACTAAAACATACAAAAACGTGTTCAAAAAATATGCTAAAATCCTCCAAAAACACAGTAAAATACACCAAAAATTACATTAAAATGTTCAAAGAATACACTAAAATGCTACAAAAAACACTAAAATCCACTGAAATACACAAATGTATGCAAGAATACACTAATACACACCAAAAAAAATACACTAAAATCCTTCAGAAATATTGCATTCATTGTACCTGGTGATAAAGTTAAAACCCAGTGTTGGTTCTGAAACTGAACTTCATTGGACCCAATGATCCGTGGAGGGAAGAACAACATGTTTGAACATTACACACACACTCAGTTCAGCTGAAATAACCCACATTAATGGAAGCAGCGTTTACTGGGTGAATTGGACCACACAGAACCACCTCCAAGGTCCATTAACAGGTCCATGGGTCTACAGAACCTGGTCCACAGACCTGCAGAACCAGGTCAAGTCTACACAACCCCATCCATGGGTCTGCAGAGCTGCTGTGTATGCTGACATCAATCTACACCCTAAACACAGAGGTGTGGACTTGAACCTGTGTCCACTTTAGAGGACTGTTCTCATCTCGTTGTCCACGCGACAACACACACACACACACACACAGCTCCTCTGAACCTCCCTTCACATCTGGGCTACAAAGACACACATTTACAGGTCGGTGCTGTGGTGGTGGGCCTTGGCCTGGACCTCCGGACCTGTGTTCATTCACAGAACACACTGTGGGCTCTGTGTGGTGTACTATGAAAAGCCCTGTGTGTGTGTGTGTGTGTGTGTGTGTGTGTGTGTGTGTGTGTGTGTGTGCGTGTGTGTGTGCGTGCATGTGTGTGCGTGTGTGTGTGTGTGTGTGTGTGTGCGTGTGTGTATGTGTGTGTGTTGTACAGAAAAATGGATGCATGGACCTGGAGGTTTTAAGAGGAAATGAATAATTCTCCATTTGTTAAACAGACGCCTCATCTAAAGGACAGTACATGAAGTGAATACTAACAGTAGCACATGGAGAATAAATGCACTCATATATTAGTGTTTCACCCTTTCATGCATTCATTACTGCAGTGGACAGTTATTCAGTCTTTAACCCTCAAAGACCCAAACATCCTCTGTCAATTGAAACCATCTACCGATATTAATTTTTAAGTTTAATACCTGTTGATCCACTAATCCTATCAATACATGTAAATTACTGGTATAAAATGCAGTTTGTCATCTTTTCATGGTCATCAGATATGACCCATTTGGACATTCAGAGGCACTGTAGTGAACATGGAAACACCGTCATCTTCTACATATATACATACATAGATACATAAATAAATAGTTCCAAAAATACACAAAAACATACCTCAAACTGGCTAAAAAACCCCAAAACAAAACAAAGAAACAACATACAAAATATACAAAAATTATGCTACAGAATACTAAAATACACAAAAAATACGCTAAAATAAACAATTTCTAAATGCTAGAATACACTTCATAGTTATTATACACCAACATGCACAAAAAATACACAAAAATGCTCCAAAGATACACTAAAATACACCAAAATGCTAAAACACTAAAATGTACTGAAACATACAAAAAATATGCTAGAATACACTAAAATACACAAAAAATGCACAAAAAAAAAAAAAAAAGTTAAAATATATATTAATAAAACACTAAAATGCACTAAAATATACTAGAATACACTAAAGTGCTCTAAAGATACGCTAATTTATTTATTTATTTATTTTCTAAATGCTAAAATACACACTGCTCCAAAAAATACATCAAACTACTAAAAAAAAAAACAAAAAACAAAACACTAAAATGCACTAAAATCTAGAAAAAATATGCTAAAATAGAACAATGGATATGTTTCATGTCAAAAATACCACTAGATTATTAACCATTCATGCATGAAAGGGTTAAAGTTGCTTTGGTTTAGAAAAAAACCTGCAGCTGTGCTTGGCAAATATTTCCTGCTGCTATTCCGTTACATTGACTTTAATAATATATTTGTCGTGTTATTCTTGGCGAGACAGGTGAACATCTGACATCCTACTGGAATTTAGACTAAAATTCAGACATTACTAAAATAAATATACTACACATGCACCGACGCAGCAGAGAATGGTCTGAAATGAGAGAATCTGGATCCATTTCCGACATCCTCACACTGACATTAGAAGGAAAAGACAAAAACCAAGGTGTAAAAATAACCCCTCTGCTGACTGGGCTCCACTGTCGAGGGGTTACAATAATAAAAGTGCAATCAGACTTAAACATGGGACTAGTCCTAATGAAGCGAGCCCTAAGGCGTTGATCAGGAATTAGACTAAGCCCAAAAACCTGCAGAACCGCTGGAGGTGACTTCCAGGAGGCCGGCGTTGGGATACGAGCAGAGGGCTGATGTTTGTTGGATTTGACATGAGCCTGAGCTGCTTTAGGATCAGTTACATACAGTCTGTGGAGGAACTTTACAGATGAGGCCGAAAAACCTGAAGGTACGGTTGTTCTGTCGACATTAAAACATGTTAACCCCTTAAGGACTAACATTATAACAGGACTAGAGGCATTTATGTCATAAAAGTGTCCAAAAATGTCTTCTTTGCCACTTCTTTGGCACCTTTTTCAAGGAAGAACTTAACTTTCAACATCTGTCCATTAATGATCATTAGTATATGCAATAAATGTTTAAAACTGTGTGTTATAGTAAAAGAAAAAAATAGGACAAATGGCCCTGTAGCTTACCGGCCAAATTAAAAGCTTTGGGAAATGTATCTAGATGCCATTTATTATCACCCAGTTCTGTGTATTTATTCCATTACAGAAATAGCCCATGTTTTGGTCATATTCCAATCAGATCTATAAAAAATTCAAATTCCAACTTGATATCATTGATACTTACTGATTTATTGGATCAATCCACTTCCTATCTGTTATAATGGGAAAATTTTTCAAAGTCGCACCAAATCCAGAATCAGATTAGGATCGAAATAATTTCAATACCTTGTGTTGACATCATCGTACAGAAGCTGTATACCAAGTCTGAAGTCAATCAGAACTGGAGTTTCGGAGAAGAAGATGATTGAAATTTTTTCCCTGTAAGAGCCCTTATTAAATTTTCCGTAAGTTCCCGGATCCAGAAGCAGATCCTGATCAGCATGTGGACATTATGTTTGGGTCATCTCCCCACCAGGGCTGGACTGGAGACATTTACACTGGATATCATTTATATTTACTGAGTTATTGCATCCATCCACTTCCTATCTCTTATAATGGGGAAATTTTTCAAAGTTGCACCAAATCCAGAATCAGATCCGGATCGAAATAATTTCACTAACTTTTGCTGACATCATCATAAAGAAGCTGTATACCAAGTTTGAAGTCAATGGGAATGGTAGTTTCAGAGAAGAAGATGATTGATAGTTTTGTAATGGACGACAGACGACGACACATGACGACAATAGCTTACAGCCTATCAGCCGGTAAGCTAAAAAACCTGTCTTGAATATTTATATTCATTATGAAAAACAACTGTAAATGTTCATAATGAATCTTTATGAAATTATAGAAATAAACTTTAAACTATTTTAAATGTGTTCAAACATTTTAGTTTGTCTAGACCAGGGGCCACCAACCCTGGTCCTCAAGATCTGCTATCCTGCATGTTTTAGATGTTTCCCTCTTCCAGCACACCTGATGCGTCATTATCAGCAGAGCTTGATGATATGCTACATTCCAGAGTGCTGGTAGATGGGAAGTTTCGGACGTCCAACTCGGTAAAATGCATTGGAACACGTGTCCAAGCCAGGGGTCCTTGTTGCAAAGTGGGGCCAGATAGAAGTACCCCAACCTCACCACGTACTACAACATGATATCAACACAACAATGGCGGTTCACAGTGTGCAAATTCACAATGAATAAACCTTCACAATGTATAATTAGCTCATCTGTCATTTTGCTTCTTCCATCTCATTTGCGTACATGAGAACACTAACAAAGACACATACAATGAAGTAACAAAGCAAATAGGAGCTTGGATCTACGATCTCCATGTTTGTTGTTTATGTTCAACATGGATCACCTGGAACTACTTCTACTACTACTAATTACTTCGAGGTGGGATGTAGTTAACTCTAAGTGCGGTATATTCTACCTCCCAGCGCTCTGGAAAGCAGCAATAGGCTTATCATTTGAGTCAGGTGTGTTGGAAGAGGGATACATCTGAAACATGCAGGATAGTAGCTCTAGAGGACCAGGGTTGGTGACCCCTGGTCTGGAGCATCCTGTGTCCATGTTCTTCTTCTTATTTTTAGTTATTTCTAGTCATTTTCATCCTGTGATAGTCTCTGTTCACTTTCTGTCTAGTTGTAGTTGTGACAGAACCCCTCATTTAACTGAAAATACACATATTTTATATATATGCATAATAATAATACATCAGTTTTATATAGCGCTTTTCTAAGTACTCAAAGATGTTTTACAATAAGCAGCCATGGGACAAACACAACAAACGGAGTAAAAACAGATACAGAGTTAACACAAAAGGGCAAAGAAAGAACAAATACTCAAGTAAAAAGGTGGAGACATACAGAAAAGAAAACACATGAGAAAGGTGTATATACACACATTTATGTAATATTTACAACTAAAATCAATGAACTATACAAACTGTAAAAATACAGATAAAAACAGTGGGAAAAAAAAGGAGAAAAAAAACAAAAAACCAGTGAAACTCAAAAGCACAGCAAAACATACCAGTAGAACACTCCGAAACTGCACTATCACTATTATATATCATTATTTACAGGAATCCACCGCTAAAAACACCACTAAATTGCTGCTAAAAGTAATACAAATCTTCCATCTCTCTCTCACCAACTGCACTCTGCTGCTCTCTGCTCCGCCCACTTCCACCCCTCCCCCTCAGCCAATGCAGGCCTCTACCCCAATACAGTAACAGAAAACAACCCAATCTCATATTTCAGGTAGCATAAACAGTCCAGGAGTTTTGGTAATTTGAATGACGGTGTGTACAAAAATTGTGGCGCTAGAGCGACAATTGTCCTAAAGGGGTTAAAAACATCTGCAGACGGTGGTAAATGACAACAGATAATACTTGGAATGGTTGAAGAACTTGGTCGGTTTGTGGAAGAGGGTGGATGTTAATGACACTAGTGACTATTGGTCGATTACATTAAGGTGTAATTGGGTGTACTTTATTTTTCTCCAAGTTTGCGCCTCGTGTCCACATGTAGAGAGAGTTTTAGGGATTTTAAGAGGTATCTAAGGCTGACATGTCATTAGTGGTGGTTGAATTATTCCCCACAGTAACAGCTGAACTGGTTTTAGATGACGGTACATATTTAGAGTACACCATACACCACAATGATACTCCAGCCTGGTTGAACCTCCAGGGTCCCTGCAACTAATGGTGACATCAGAGCCGTCTATCATTAGGATGCACAGAGGGAAGATGCAGGAAAAAAAAAAACACAAAAAAACAATGTCCCAAAGAATTTAACCCTTTTAAGACCACGTGCGTCTCCCACAACACCTTCTGCATTTTAGGTCATTCAAATTATCGTAACTCTTGAATGGTTCTTGCTATCGACAAAATTCAAACATCATCTTTTAGCTGAGATTGGGCTCTTTCTATTTGTCTATAATACATTAGGGTAGAGGCCTGCATTGGCTGAGGGGGAGGGGTGGAAGTGGGCGGAGCACAGAGCAGCAGAGTACAGTCAGTGAGAGAGAGATGGAAGATTTCTTACTACTTTAAGCAGCATTTTAGTGAGGTTTTAGTGGTGAATTCTTTTAAATAATTGTATACATAATGATAGTGCTGTTTTGGAGTGTTCTACTAGTGTGTTTTGATGTGTTTCTGTCCAGTTTTGCTGTATTTATTCTCAAGTTTTTCACAGTTTTTATTATCTATACTTTCCCGGATTGTATAGTTCATTGATAGTTGTATTTTAGCTGTAAATATTTTCGATATATATGCAGAGAGCTAACAAGGGCACAAAGAGATGCGCTACACATCATTTTATAAAATTTTTCTTTGGCTTTGTTCATCTTTCCATTATTTTTGCTAAATTTGGTTTAGTTTTTATTAGTTAGTTTATAGTTTTAGTAGTTTTTATTATTCAATTCATATTTAGTTTTCCAATTTTTTTTTCCATTATTTTGTTCTGTTTTAATCTGCAATTTTGATTTTCATTAATGATAATTATTGTCCAGATACTGAAAGTTGAGCTCTTCCTGAAAATAGGTGCAAAAGAATTGGCAAAAAAGACATTTTCCTTTTATTGCAAAAAAAACAAAAAAACAAAAAACAAAACAAAACAAAAAAAAACAACAACTAATAAATCTAGGCCTGTTGTAATAGCAGTCCTTATAGGGTTAAGTATTAATTATATGTACAGTAATGTCACTGCAGAAATACTACACCCATGACCATAACAAAGACTAAAATGCGTACTGTGGTTGGGCTGGAAAGTTGTCATCTACATAATGTCAATCCTCAGGGGAAACAAAAAAACATTAGCAGGGTGGAGAGACTCACAAACATCCTTGTGTAGAAATACTGCATATGCGTGTGTCTGTGTGGTTGTTGGCAATATTACTGAACATTTAATAGAAGAGGAAGGGAAAGAGTGAGCGGAGGAGAAACGCTTTAATACGGTGGTGGTTCGTTCTGTGTTAATAAACTGTCTGGACTTCTGTGGGAAACACTGTGTGCATGTTTGCTTTAATATAATTCCACTGATGGGCCAAAGCCTTGGATTTCCAAAATATCACACTGAGAAACCGCTCTCCATAATTCATCCAGTCAAAGTTCTCTTTTATATTTTCAAATTGAATGTGTGGTATAATTTCTTTGAAGACATTAATTGTGTAATTCCACCTTATAACCTCATAATCACAATTACACAAAACAATATGTTTGCACACTGATCTGTATCACAATACAGGACGGTCTAAGAGCGTCTGTGTGTGTGTCGGCACAATTCTGACAAATGTAGACATTTTTAACTGTCCAAATTGGTACCTACAGTTGAGGGATAGTCCCCTTTCCACGTGAAATATCTCAGCAAGTTTATAGGGCCAATATTTTCAGAGATATTAGTCATTTTGGAATACAACAGCCTTACAATCACAGAAGCGCAGTACCACACTGCATGACGGGAAATGAAGTTAAAAACAGGCACAGGTCGCATAGAGAGAGAGAGAGCGAGAGAGCGAGAGAGAGATAGAGAGATAGATAGATAGATAGAAAGAAAGAAAGAAAGAAAGAAAGAAAGAAAGAAAGAAAGAAAGAAAGAAAGAAAGAAAGAAAGAAAGAAAAGGTACGTCCCGGTACTTACTATTTCTAGTCTTGTATTTTTATGTTAAAGTGTTCGTCCAATCATATAGAAGGCGCTCAATAACATGGACATGTGATTGGACGATCAAGGAGCAGAAGAGTCAGAGCAAATAAGAAAATGTGAATGACCTGAACAAATATCAATGTAATTTGACTTTTTTTTTTGCACAAAAACAGAGGAAAATTTGTAGTTGTCATTATTTATATGTTATTATGACAGTATTTTACTTGAGATCATATTGGTCTGTATGTTATATTTAGTAACAGTCAGAATATTGTTAAAATTACACTTAATTATTATTATTTGACTGATCGGACCTCTTTTATATATATATATATTTTATGTATTGAGCATCAATGCATATATACACATGGTAGTGTTAAGAAAAGATAAGATATACTTTATTGTCGATGGGGGAAAATTTGTCGTAGGTAATAGTGTACATGGGCTGCAACTCCATACAGAGAACATAGCACAAACCAGAAGACATCTGAGTGCAGACACATAATAATAAATAACACTGCAGACACGTGACAGCGATGCTATAACATGGCATACTGAAACATGGGACACAGCACCAGTAGATAAATAAATAAAACTATTGCACAACCCTAAAGCCATACCAAAATATGTAACAACATCACAAGAATTACATAATGATCATAGAACTTCCTTTAAACAATGCTCACCCCCCAGACCTGTTTTAGGTCCCACTGGTTTGTATGTGACCCTTCTTTCATCTAAAGCCTGTAGGTCCATAAAACAGTGCCTGTTCTGGACACAACAGCTGTGATCTTCCCTGTGTTATTGCTTCTCCTTCACCTATCTCTGAGTGTGTGTATGTGTTGAAGGTGCGACTCACTGTCTGCTGCCGTGCTGCCACTGGGCAATGAGCCCAGATCAACAACCATCCCGTCCAGACAGACGTTGAGCTCGCCTCCCGCTACAACCGAGCCTTTGTTCTCCGTCTGCAGCACCAGACTCAGCTGGACGTTCTCCACTGGAGAAGAGGATTTAGGGGTGGGGGGTGCAGAGACAGGATGAGTGGTCAATAAGGTAAAGAACAACAGTAGCTGAGTTGGACAAACTATCGTTAGCCTCATAGCATAATTAACTAAGTCGTACACTATATTGACAAAAGTATGTGGACATGTTGAATTCAGGTGTTTCTTTTTTTAACAGGGGTCTGGGATACAAAACAATAATGACTAATGTCACAATATAGTTTTATATTGGGATAAATATCATTGTATTGGTTAGTTTGGTTTAAATTGTTATCTTTACTTCCAAAATGCCTCAGAGATGGTTTGGACTTAATTTCTCTCAAAACTGATTTTGTTTCTATTTTTTTTTATCCATGACTATGATTTTAAACGTTCCTCTAAATTTATAAAATATTTTTTATGCTCTGACTGCAATTAATAATGTTCTACCACAACTAACCATCTACTTTCTTCACATCTCACTGAGGAAAAAAAAATCTTCCCCTAAACTGTAAGGAAATATTGATGTTTCTAAACTATATGGACATAAATATTGGGACACATCATGTCTACAGCTGTAAGATGAGGTCATGAAGATTTGACATAGAAACATCAATATTAATAATCAAAGTAATATTTATCCCAATATAAAACTATATTATGACATTAGTCATTTTTGTTTTGTATGCCAGACTCCTGTTAGAAAAGAAACACTTGAATTCAACATGTCCACATACTTTTGTCCATATAGTGAATAACTTAAGCAATTATGCACTGAGGATAATGATATGTAAACAGAGTCAACCCACAATTTATGACCACCTATAAAGACATCACTGAGGACATACTTATGACAAAATGCAATTAATGGAATTTACCAGTTTGGGATCAATAAGGTTTATCTATCGGACACACAGTAGAACTGAGTGTGGATCCAGGTACAGTTAAAGTTCCTACAGTGGAAAAGGGGCTGTAGATGTTTTATTTGGAAGAATGGCTGAACCCATAGATTTGCTCCAACTTTGAGTCCAACCTTATGTATGGAAAAAATGAACTGGATTTCAACCTGTGATCCTGTTTCTAATCCTGACCTGCCTCTGAGGACACGTTTAAACCCACAGACTCCAGCTGCACATTAGCCTGTGAAACTGCTATGAAGTAAAACCTAATGTTAAATTAAGAAAGTTTGGTTCATTTTTGGCTCATTTATCATAAATTATTAGGGAAAAAAAAGCCAAAAAGGAACAAAATTATCAATGAAATATATAAAAATGAGTGAAGAATTTACAAAATGATTACAAATTAACATTTTCTTCATTTTTTGGGTCATTTATCATAAATTTAAAGAAAACCAAGCGAAATATGGATCTTTCTGGGTCCCGCCTCCTCCAGTGCAGAATTCTGACTGTTGTCACAATTCAATGACATAAAAGATTATACAGTTTACATGATCAATAATAATCTGATAACTCCAGAAATCGGATAATGAGCCCGTTTACACACACACTAACACTCTGATCATTATCTAATTTCTGGAGCTATCAGATTATTATTGATCATGTAAACAGGCTCCGTGGTCAGTGTTTTCATGTGTATGTAAACGGTCTGAGTGTGTGTCCTTACTCTTGCCGTCATGTGTGCGCAGTGTATCCAACAGGTCTATTGTCGCGCTGCCCAGTAGCTCCTTCCTCAGGGTGTGGCAGCTCCACAGCTTCAGATCCAAATGACTCTGAGGCGTCACATTACTGTCAAATACAAGACAGTGTCAACACAAATGCACTGTCAGCACAGGAGTGTACAGCGATCAAACACACACCGTCTTAAAACCAGAGCCTGTGTTTCCTCTCCTATAGAATCTACACTATATGGACAAAAGTTTGTGGACACGTTGAATTGAAGGGTGTCTTTTCTAACAGGGGTCTGGGATACAAAACTATAATGACTAATGTCAGAATATAGTTTTATATTGGGATGAATATCATTGCATTGGTTAGTTTGGTTTAAATTGTTATCTTTGCTTCCAAAATGTATCAGAGATGGTTTTGACTTAATTTCTCTCAATATTGATTTATTTTTCCCATTAAACCTAAAGGAAATATTGATGTTTCTATGTCAAATCATCATAAACAGGACGTCTTACAGCTGTAGACATGAGGTGTCTCAATATTTATGTCCATATAGTTTATAAACGTCAATATTTCCTTAAAGTTTAATGGGAGATTTTTCTTCCTCAGTGACATGTGAAGAAAATAGATGGGTAGTTGTGGAGGAACATTATTATTTACAATCAGAGCATGAAAAATATTTTTGAAATTTAGAGGTAGAACATTTAAAATCAGTCACTGATAAAAAAATAAATAAATAAATAAATGTTGAGGGAAATTAAGTAAAAACCAACTCTGAGGCATTTTGGAAGCAAAGATAACAATTTAATTGATATATCAGTTAATTACATTTTTTTTATACTTATACATATCATTTATATATTAAATACTCTATTAAAACACAGTTACAACAGCAAGCCGATATTTCCCAAAGAAAAAAGTTTGGAGTTGACATTATTTATTAGTTATTATTCTATGAATTTGCGAAATGAAAAAATTACACTGAAGACAGTAATGGTCAAATGTCATTTAAGTTCAGGGTCTAATATGATCTCAAGTGGGTCAGACCAGTACAATAATATTAAAAAAAAAAATGAATATGAATAATGACATAAATATAAATTCAAAACTATAAAATTCTCCCAATATTCTGCCTGTTATTAAATGTTTTGTGTATTTGTAGATCCAATGTGATCTGTAAGTTATAATGTACATGTGAAAATGATAAACTGAGGCAGAATATTGTTAAAAACGCACTTATTTTTAAGTACTTTCAGGTTGTTCATGTTATTGTTTGTAGATGTAAACATTTTCATAATGTACTTTGACTTTTTTCACTCTAAAACAGAGACAAGTTTGGAGTTGACATAATTTATAGGTTATTATTCTACTTTTACTCTTGATCCACTTCAGATCACATCAGGCTGTATGTGGAACCGGAACTAAAATAGGTTTGACGTCTCTGCTATAATACGCTTCTGTGTAACAAAAGACTATTTTATGTAATTGATTACTATGTTCTGATATAAACACTATAACAGTACGTGTGTATATATACGTGTGTGTGTTGATCTTACAGGGTGAGGTCTTCATTCCACTGTAGTTCTAGGTGTCCGCTGCGTTTGCCTGTTTTTTTGGTTTCACTAGTCAGTCCGTCGGCCGTCACCTCCACGAAGGAGCTGAGCCGAGAGTGACGGTTTGGCAGCTTCGGAGACTGAGGCTTCGCTGAAACCACTGCACACACACACACACACACACAGAGGGATTAAACACTGCAGATACACACATGTCCATTGGTTCTGATGAGGATGATGGTGTTGTCTTTGTAATAGTAGTCCACAGTCCAACCACAACTACAACGACTGAAACCATCTGAAAACCACCAGAAAACCCTGGTACATGATGAACCTGATCATCTGTAGAACACCAAGGACACCTGGATATAGAATATATAAGACATTCTTAAAAACGTAGGGAAAAGGCACCAAAGCCAAAACCAGCCCTGAACAGCGGCTGTTGTTATTTATTTATTTAAAAGAAGATAATTAATAATATGTATACAGTCTATAAAGGTTTTATTACTTGCTGCTATTATCATTATTTCTCATAGCGTTTGTCTTTTACACTTTATCTTTCTGCTGCACTTTATCCTGTTCCTGCCTTGACCAGTGAATTTCTCCATTGTGGGATTAATAAAGTCCCATCTAATCTACGTCAGATGAGACTGTATTATGTTATTATTTTATTATTTTACTGCTTTGAGCCAGTTGAGATTGAATTGGTCTGAATGTGGAACCTGAACTAAAATTATTTAACATCCTTGATTGTTAATATCTTCAGTGTCATTTTTGCTTTTCACAAATTCATACCACAGGAACGGTTTGGACCCTTTGGTGGGCCTGTTTTAGGCCCCGGGCCACATGTTTGACTCCCCTGGTCTAGATGATTTGATTAGGAACGAACCTTGTGTTAAACATCTTAAGTTTACACCATGTTTTATCACTCAGGTAGTTTGTGGAGGAAAACCAAGTGACTCAAAATGACAAATATAAAGTGCGGACAGGATTCAACAGCAGCATCCTGGCATTTATGTTAAAGATAAATGACACTGGTATATTTTATTTTACAGCAATTTTGGGGAGATTTCCTTCTTTGCTTATGTTCACTATTAACCTGGAATCAAGGACATTACAATCTCCACTAAATGAACACTTTGAAACTGTTTGTTCTGAAGATAAGGACAGAATTAGAAAAGAAATCTTCGAGGTTTTTATCTCCTGAAGCCTGAACAAGCTTCAGACTGAGCTCCATCTACAAACACTGATTCCTTTTAATGGTTTTAAAGAGAGCATTAAAACTCTGGAATCAAGGCCGTTGGTCTGTAAATGTTTCCACTGATTCTATAAGTTTTTTCTGTGTTTACAAATGCTTTTATTATTCTAAAATTGTAGTGATCTGACTGTATTGCTGCTGCTCCCCCATCTCAATGGGACCAGCCTGGTTAAATGAAGGTTAAATAGAATAAAAATAAAATTAAAAAACAGTCCATAGGATGGGGCCACAGTTCACTGTAATATGTTCTTTTTGGTTGTGGTAGTATCTAATGTGTGTTGTCGGCGTAGTGAGAAAACAGATGAATACAGACGTCGCTCTCTAGTGGAAGAAAGAAGAAGCACTTTTCATTCATTTCATGATGAGGCTGAGGTTCAGGAAAAACCGACATGGTCAGAGAGAGGCAAGAAGTCAACACCGAGGTAAAGCAGGACCTCAGGAACCAGCATCAGGAAATTTACAAGAGTTTAACCTAGAAAATATTACAATCATGCCCCAGTGTTTCAGTTTCATCAGTAAATCATCTCATACAATAAGTAAACTCAGCTCTGAAACGTCCACAACATGATGTAAAAGATGCAACAAAATGAAAACAATATAGACACGAGACTAAAACAACACAAAAGACGGAAAAAGATGAAAATATAAATTGCAAGACACACATGATATGAAATGCACAACATCAAAAATATGCAAAAGATACAAGAGAACAATGACGCAAAAGATGTGACAAGACAAAAACGACCCAAAAAGACAAAAATGATGCAAAAGACATCACAAGACAAAAACAGTGCAAAAAAAACGCAACAAGACAAAAACGACGCAAAAGACACAACATGATAAAAGCAACGCAAAAGACGCAACAAGATAAAAATGCAAGACAAAAGACAAAAACGACACAACAGACACAACAAGATAAAAACGCAAAAGACACAACAAGACAAAAACAATGCAAAAGGCGCAACAAGATAAAAAACGCAAAAGACCCAACAAGATAAAAATGACACTAAAGATGTGACAAGACAAAAACGACACAAAAAGACAAAAATGATGCAAAAGACATCACAAGACAAAAACAGTACAAAAAACGCAACAAGACAAAAACGACGCAGAAGACGCAACTAGATAAAAAGAACGCAAAAGACAACAAGATAAAAACGACACTAAAGATGCAACAAGACAAAAACAACGCAAAAGATGCAAAAAGACAAAAACGATGCAAAAGATGCAACAAGACAAAATCAAAGTATTGGACACAACGAGACCAAAATGATGTAAAACTATGCAAAAACCACAACAAAAACTTCATCAAGTCAAAACCATGATTTGGTGCATATTTTGTTCCATATCCTTATTTTGAGTATGTGTTCTGCTACTGGAGAACAGACTGTGGACACCTCTGCAGGACGGATGTCATCCTGCTGAGAATCTTTCTACAACATTAGTCAGTCATACATGAACCCATTTGTTTTTCCTAGAATCACTGTTGCGACGCCATCTGAACACCAGCCAGCCCGCTGTGTTTCTCTGAAGACCAGATGAGTAAACGATGACGAAGACAGAAAGGCAGACGAGACATTAGCAGCTCTACTGATTCCTAACTCATACACATCTGGTGAGGAGAAGGAAGGAGGAGGAGGAGGAGCAGAAATGGAAGCATCACAGAACAGAACAGGAGGTGGAAGGCAGGTAGAGAGAGAGTCTGAGAGCAGATCAATACTGAACTAAAACAGGAGATGAGTCACTGCTCCATCAAATTGCAGTAAATGACACTGATGGGATAGAAATGGCAGGACTGGACACAGAAAAATAAACCCAAAGGGTGAAAGAGGAGATAAAGACAGGCCTCAGTAAAAAAAAAAAAAAAAAAAAAAAATAGTTCCAGTGTCCCTGTATGTCAGCGTCATGTTCTATCTGAATCAATCCCAGTTGAATTTGTGAGGTTGTCAGGTTCTGTTCTGTTAGAGTCCTGTGGTCTGGATGCAGGAGATCAATCTCCCAATAGAAGTGGGCGGGACTTTCACTGGAGGAGAATTCAACTAATTCAAGTCCATATATGACTTCTATCAGTGATCAATATGAACTACACTGACATCTGTAACCATTTATGTGTTATAAACCACCAAAATATGGACCAATAGAAGGAAAGGCAAAGTTTGAATATTTCAAACATTTGTAAAAAATAAATAAATAAGTAAGTAAGTAAAATCTAAACCATTCATTCATTCATTTTCTGAACCCACTTTATCCTCACTAGGGTCACGGGGGTTGCTTGGAGCCTATCCCAGCTACATAGGGGTGAAGGCGGGGTACACCCTGGACATTTCGCCAGTTCATCTAAACCAAATCTAAACCAAAATTTCTCGAAACTGTGAACAAACTTTGTAGATATTGTCCCAAAGAAGATACAAAATTTGGAATTAATCCAATCAGAAGTTTTGGAGAAGCTTGTTGAAATCTAGACCTTGTAGACCTACATTTTGACCCTTTAAGGTCACTCAAGGTCAGAGGTCAAGGACCCAAATGGAAGTCCATATATGACTTTGTATATAATGATAATAGGAGCTATATTGATTTCTCTAACCATTACCATGTTCTAAACCATCAAAATCTGGACCATTATGAGTAAAGGCTAATTTCAGCCTGTGAGTTAAAAAGTACATTCTGGCCTCCTTTCAGAAAAAAAAAGGCTATATGACAGACAAAAAAAGTCTTTGTCTCCCCACAATTCTGTAACACTACAGTCATGCATCTCAGACATCTGTGGGTCTTGTTCCTACATGTTTTCACCTCCTTCATCAGCCTCTATGAGCTGCACAGATTTATGGGAGATTTCCATTTAGAGCTCTTAGAAGGCTTGCTGATCAATGAGCCCATTTACATCCACACATACTCCGATCATTATCTGATTTCGGGAGTTAACAGACAATTCAAGTGATCATAGGTCTGTGTTTAAGTCAACTGAGAATGGGATCCCTCAGAGCACCGTCCTACGCCCCACCATTCATATGTTTACATTAATGAATTTTCAGGTGTGGGTCTACAGATTTAACATTTATTTAACCAGGCCAGATAGATTAGGAAAACACTCTTATTTGAAGCTGAGGCCCGGCAAAAGACGGAGCAGGAAAAGATGTAGATGTATGCTGATGACACTGATACTCCCTCTGATCAGGACATTTTTATTCAGAATGAGCTGTTATTCAATCTGTTGGTCAAATATTAGAGAATGTATAAACACAGCTACTGTTAGACTCTGTTTGTTGCACATTTGGTGTGAATATATGCAAATATATGTAAATCTGAGACATTACATGGCATGCACATCTGCACACTTATTTATGTATATTTCTTATCATTTTGATCATATCTGTTTAATATATATTGTACTAATTGCTGTTCTAAGTGTGTTTTCATAAAGTATTCAATATGTATATTTGAGATAGATAGATAGATAGATAGATAGATAGATAGATAGATAGATAGATAGATAGATAGATAGATAGATAGATAGATAGATAGATAGATAGATAGATAGATAGATAGATAGATAGATAGATAGATAGATAGATAGATAGATAGATAGATAGATAGATAGATAGATAGATAGATAGATAGATAGATGTGGCTCATACGGAGCAGAGTAAAAGCGATAACACAGAAAACACAAAAAGAGAAGGACAGCAGAAGACGGAGGCAGCCTTTAAATTTTAAAGAGGAGGCCATGAATGGATAATGTGACATTATTACAACAGCACACGATGCTGGATACATGATGCCACCATGTGATGTTATCAACATAAGACCAACGGAAGATGCATCCTGCATCTCAGATGCTTTGGTATTAGGACAATAATATAGCTGAAACTAATGACTATTTCAATAGGCAACTAGTCAGATTATGAACTTTAAAAAAAAGGCTTAATTATATTTATTGCAGCAATAACAAACATTTTCTTTCCTTTAACAAGAACATTTGGTGCACAACAATTAGAATGTATAACAAAGTTAAACAACTTTATATTTAGTATCAACAAACATTTCAAGCGGCAATAAAATCCTTTTTTTCCCCTTAAACAAAAGTGAATTTTGTGCATAACAATTATAGTGCCACACCAAGTCTGTCAAACAACTAAATACTCAAGAGTTGCAAGAGCCTGCTGAACTGCTCCACCCCCCATATACAATCCCATACAATCCCCATATATAATCACCATATACGTTCCCCATACAGTCCCCATATACAATCCCCATTGCACCTTAACCCTTTAATGACAGCAATTGCTCCAGTGCCATATTTTGCACTTTACAGCATTCAAATTACTGTAATTCCTGAACTGTTTCTGCCACAGAATTCAAACAGCATCAGAAAGCTGAGATTCTGAGCTTTCCGACACTATACAGGCTAACACTATATAACTGTGTAAGAGCAGGCAGAGGAGAGTACAGGTGATGAGACAGAAACAGGAGAGCTTGTTTACTTTTAGTAGCATTTTAGTCATGTTTTAGCGATGCTTTCTTGGTGATTTGTTAGAAATAACTGTGTATAATAGTGATAGTGCTGTTTTTGAGTGTTATAACAGCGTGTTTTTGCTGCGTTTCTATGGAGTTTTACTGAGGGGGAGTGCTGTTTTTCCCGCTGTTTATATCTGTATTTTTCCAGTTCATTTAGTTCATTGATAGTTGTATTTCAGTTGTAAATACTGGAAGGAGAAAGGTTGAGAAGGACATCGACCAGGGAGAGAAAAGTCCCCTGCAGATATTTGGAAAAGCACGACAAAATTGTAACATGATGTGTCCCAATACAGTATTTTTGTCCATATAGTTTAGAAACATCAATATTTCCTTCAAGTTTAATAGCAGATTTTTCTTCCTCAGTGAGATGTGAAGAAAGTAGATGGTTAGTTGTGGAAGAAAATTATTTACAGTCAGAGCATGAAACTTAGTTGTTTTTATTTTTTAGAAATTTAGAGGTGGAACATTTAAAATCATAACAAAGGATAAAAAAAAAATCAATGTTGAGAAAAATTAAGTAAAAACTATCTTTACAGATGCAATGCAATGATATTTATCCCAATATAAATCTATATTATGGCATTAGTCATTATTGTTTTGTATCCCAGACCCCTGTTAGAGAAGAAACACCTGATTTCAATGTGTCCACATACTTTTGTCCGTATAATGTACCTGTAGGCCATAACATGATAAACAGAAGGGCTATGGCTACACTCTGGAACACCACAGACAGAGACAGTGAACCAAACCATGGACATGCGTCTAATGACAGGAGTTTCTTACATTTCCAGTGTGAACATGTAGAGTCTGACAGCAGCTGCATGAGGCTGAGTAGCTCTGACTGCAGCTCTATATGTGTTAACGTCACTGAAGGAACAATTCTAAAAGTTCCATGCAGCTAAAATATGACCTCTGATGATGTACCACAAATCCCAGCAGATTCCACTGTCGGGCACGGGGCCTGGCACGATTGACAGACGATCGTTGGCGGGGTATCTCAGGATTCTGTCCTGCACCAGGTAAAGGCTCTATGATTGCATAAGGATTGATGCTCAATGCCTAGCTCTATTAATTTATATCCATCAAAATAGCTTTGCTTAAAAAGAATTGCTATATTGTTGCATAAAATGATGTTGCTCTGACATATTGTTTTAAATTGTCTTGAGAAGTCAAGTCTGTGTCCACCGGTCTGGGACAGATTGTGCAAGTTTGCAGAGCATGGAAACTTTGGGGACTTTCTGTGGTTGATGTGCATGACATGAACTTCCGGTGCATGTGCACAGGACAAGTGCATAAGCTAGGACTGAACTTTCAGATGAACATCCTGTGCAGGTGCAACAAGACAGGTGCATGACTGCTGATTGAATTTTCATATGTATATGTGCTTGCTCTCGCATACAGCTGTTCTACCCCAGCACCCCACATGGAGTGGCTTAAACTTGGATTGTGATTGGTTGCCCTCACATCGGGCAAATATGTGTTTTTGCCTAGTAACAAAAGTTATCCAATAATGTGTGTGTACAAAATGAACATAACTGGTAAAGGGGAGTTTTCTGATATCACTAAAGACTATAAAAAGAGATGGTAAAACTTCTCTAAGTTCAGTTTGTCGTAAGACATACTAGTGGATAACTGACTTCTCTTTGATGTTCGCATTTTTGTAATTTTTTCTATTTTTGCTGGAATTAATAAACCCAGCTTTGTTTTAACTTTTTAAACCTCAACCCTTCTTTTTGGTGAATTTCTTCATTTCTCCGGTGTTGGTTCTTCCACCCGAAACCCAAGTGGTAAGTTGATCATTTAAAATAAGTGACCCCCTCTAGTAGTAGCCCAGTTCACCGGACCCTACTTATTGGGTACTGGAGTCGGTTAGAGGCCACCTATGGTCATGCACCTTGCAGGTGTGCAGACGTAGCCTTGGGCGTAGCAAAGAGAGTTACTCTGTGGAATAAGATAAAGGTGTCTAGGGCAGTAATCAGAGACCTGAGATAGTACCTTGAAAAAAAATCTTAGTGATTACTGTGCTGCGTGTCAACGCCGCAAATCATAAAGGAGTATCTGACTGTCAAAAAACACATACACAAATAAACACTGGCATGTGTATTTCCTGATTTCTACCCACTGTCCAGCCGATCTGAACAGCAGCAGTTCTACTGTGTAAACAACAGGAGACCAGGTCTAAAAATGTTCCACTGAGCATGAGTAATTACAGCCAAAATCTGAAAAGGGAAGTACTATGAGCGATGTTTCTTAAAAGGAAGAGGATGCATTGTTGTAGTTGTCAGCATTGTTGACTTGTAATGAACACACTAATATACACAGTGTCTAATATACACGGTGTCCACTAAGTCTCTTTACAATTCAAAAAGTTTAATAGAAAACTAGTCGATGAGATACGTTAATCAGATTTGTTCTATGTACTCAGTGGTTATCAGAGTTTTAAAATCACATTGTGGGACCATGTGCCATTGAACCACTGGTCCATTTTTCTTCAACAAGAGTTCAATTACTGTAAATGTTGACCTTTGGACTGAATATGTGGCACCACAACTGGATGACCTTCATGGAAACAAATCCAGTACTGTCTGGATGTGCTTCATTCAACTAATGGTCCCATATAGAGGTGGATTAAATGAGGCAAAAAAACTTGAATATCTATTTTTCATTTTGTAATAATTTCCACAGATTTGTCTACTCATTTGTTTTTGTAATGAATTTGTTAAATTGTAAAGAGACTTTATGAACACCCTGTACACCAGGGGTGTCAAACACATGGAATAAGAAGGAAGTCTCCCCAAAACTGCTTTATAAATTAAAATATACCAGTGGAATTTGTCTTCAGCACAAACGACAGGATACTGCTGTTGCATCCTGTCCTCACTTCATTATATTTGTCATTAAGAGTCACGAGGTTTCCCTCTAAAAACTACCTGAGTGATCAAACATGGTGTAAACCTCAGATGTTTAACACAGGGCTCATTCCTAACCAAGTCAACCTGACCAGGGGTGTTCAACATGCAGCTCAGGGGCAAAAAGCAGCCCATGGGATGAATTTGCAAAGTGCAAATATTACGCTCAAGATATTAACGGTCAAGTACATTGAACTGGTTTTAGTTCAGGTTCCACATTCAGACCAATATGATCTAAAGTAAAATAATAACCTATAAATACTGACTCTAAATTTTCTTCTTCGTTAAATGTGGAAAAAAAAAAATATTACATTGTTCCTATAAATAATAAAACTCCAATTTTTCTCTTTGTTTTAGTGCAAAAAACCTCATTAATTTATATATATATATATATATTTACATTAACAAAGTATTCTTTAACAATAAAATGTAAATAACCTGAACAAATATGAACAATCTGAAATGTCTAAAGAAAATTAAGTGGCATTTTAACAATTTAATGCCTATTACTAAATGTTTTGTGCCTTTGGAGATCTGATCTGTAATGCACATGTAGTAATGATTGGTTGAAGCATAATATTGTGGTCATTATTTATAGGTTATTATGTTATTATTTTACTGGTCTGACCTACCTGAGACCATATTGGGCTGAATGTGGAACCTGAAAGAAAATGACTTTGACCAGCCTGCTGTGCACCAAAACATAATGCAGCCTTTAATGCAGAGACGTGTCTGAACAGAAGGAGGACTTTCTCCTGCTGGTCAATGAAATGACAGCAGAATGATGATAATTACCTTTCAAGATCAGTTGAGACTTTTCAGTGGTCTGGGCACTGCCAGGTCTGCTCACACTGGCAGCTGCCATGGCATCACAGCTCTGAAACACAAGCAAATTCACGCATTTAAATACACACATTTAACTGAACAGAGATGGAAAAGTCCACACATTCTGTACTAACACTGAACCTCGCATCGTACTAATATCATTTGAAGACCATTAAACCATTCTAACTGTAAATCAAATAAGGATACCCCACATTAACTTTACTCCAAAGTACATATCAGCTTTCAACGCCTGCAACAGAACTTGTGACTTCTTTTACATCATTTTATCTTGTTATGTCTTTTGTATTGTTTACATCAGGGGTGTCAGATCCTGGTCCTCGAGGGCTGGTATCCTGCATGTTTTAGACATTTCCCTCTTTTGCCCACTAATGTTTGAAATAAAGTCTATCTATCTATCTATCTATCTATCTATCTATCTATCTATCTATCTATCTATCTATCTATCTATCTATTATGACCAAAATAAATCCTGTTCTGATACTGTAAGATGCACAAACTACAGATATTTGTTTTTAAATGTAGGGAGAGAATGGAAATGTAACAAAAATAAGTACTGAGTTCAAAGATCTAAACACAAATTATATTTAAATAGAATATGGTCTTGGTAATGATTAGTACTGTATTTTTTTTTTGAGTAACAGCAGAAACAGAAACCAACTGACACAGTGAGTGCCAAAACCCTACCAACATCACCTTGAGCAAAGTCACAGATGTTGCCTGCTGGGTACAAAAAAGGGAACTGCATAATGCAAGGACAACTCTAGTCTATTGTTAACATTGATCTCTACTGTCTTTAGACAAGGGAAGGTTAAAGACACTGGTCAGGGATGCAGGTCTGACAGCCTGCCTCTACCCTGACATCAGTGTAACGTTACTTGCTGCAGCACCAAGGTGACTGGTGTTGGCATCTCAACCTGAGTCCACACAAAACCCTGCGATCCAGGCCACATGTGAGCCACACATAGGATCCAACCGAGGAATTCAGTGATGCAGAGTTAATACCTACACAATCACCTGGGATCCGGCTCCTGGGCTGCACATGAACACATCAGAGATACAACAACAAAAGCATCTTCCGACAACCTTGTGAAACACCCTGACCGGTTTGGACGCGTTAGATTAATACACGCCTCAACAAATCAACCTTATTATTCTGACTATACATGAAGAATCACATATAAAGCTGTACCGGACAGACTGATTTTATTCATCCTCTGTTTAAATACCCTTGGCTGTTGCGCACAACAAACACGGAAGACGATCCGAGGCATTTCTAAGCATCGCTGTTAACCACAGTAAAGAAAACATTGGAACTTCCGGTCAATTACTTCCAACATATAAACAACATTAGCTTAACTGTGACGGAAAATTCAAATTTACGTGACAAAGATGCCACACTACATGTAGTAAATCGTGTCATTCCAAATAAGAATAAGCTTTACGTGGTTAAACACAGTGCAGTGTACAACTCAGTCCATTTATTCTACCTTTATGAGCCTTCTGTCGACATTATTTCACTTCATTTCCGGTTTAGCACAGCTAACCTTGGCTAACTTGACAGACCTAAGCAGCTAATGCTAACTGTTAGCCAGCCAGCTTCGCAGGGTGATTTTATAAAAGGACACGCCAATAAAACCTGTTCTAATCAACTGACAACGGCTACATATGTGTTGGTAGTTCCATGGTTCATGAAAGAGCACGTTACATCTATTGACAGGCTGAGAAATGCTGCTTTAAAGTCATCTTTGGCGTACCTTTTTCAGCTGTGCTCCGCTGCCGTCGCTAGTGAACTTTCATTTCCGCCTCAGTGAAAATACCACGTGATCTGGGATGGATTTTTTTTTTTTTTTTTTTTTTTTTTTTTTTTAATAATTTTTTTCAGTCCATAAAGCATTAAGGGTGATAAATGATGAAAGCATCAGTTAATATAAATAAATAAATAAATAAATAAATAAAACAAAACTGAAAACAAGAAACAGAAATAAATGACTGAACAAACTTAAACATATATGTTAAAATAATAGAATATTTTCCAGCGGATGCTAATACATGATAACCACTTGTGAGTATCCAACTTTAAAGAAAACAAAAGTGATGTAATAAATTCAATCTAAACAAGACTATATTAAAAATGTTCAAGCTACTCAACGCTGATTCATACCTATGTCAATAATCAATGGAAGTAATGTTTTTTTGTTTGTTTGTTTGTTTTTTTATCAGTGCAGAGGATTGATATAGAGTAGGAGAGCACAGCATTTTCTTTGTCACACATTGAATATATTGACTCAACACCACATATTTTAATTTTGCGTCCAACCACACTATTGTCATGGTTTCTTCCAAATGTGTTGTAAATTTGATCAGTTCCATGTCAAGTCCATTATCAAGATTATTTACAGCTCACTTTAGTCAAGTTAAGTCAGGTTCCTGTTGTTTGTTAATCACTTTTCTTAAATATATGTCAGTGTCTTCCATCATTTGTAAATTCAATTTGTTAAATGGAACGCACAGTCAGTGGATGTTTTAAAGTTTCTAAGAAAAACATCAGCAAAGGAAACAATCTGATTCACTTAAGGCTTTCCTGATAAAGCTGCTCATTCTTCTAAATCAGTGAATCATGTGATGAACCATCACTGTGTACATTTCCCGATTGGACAACGAACACTTCCAGTAAATGTATGCAAACTAGGCCTTTTAACCACATGTTGGTACAGCTGCAGAGATTTTATCATCTCCCAAAGTGACTCACATCATGAAACCCAAAGGACTCACAAAGGCTGTCCATTGTCAAAATACTGTAAAACCCAGACTATTAGATGGTTGAACCAGACTTATGGATGGTTAAACTAAAGTCTAGTAAAAAATTAAACCAATTTTAAACAGACTACAAGTCAGTAAAACCATCCAAAAAGACAGTAAAACTAAAGTGTGGATAAAATAAACAAAAAGATAATAAAACCAAACTAAGAGATGGTTTAAACAGAGTAAAAATTGGTAAAACCAGAGGAAAAGATACAAATACATGCTTAAAACAGACTAAAATTTGGGAACAGAAATCTGAAATATTGTAAGATCAAACTATTTGATGGTTAAACCAGACTTATAGATAGTCAAACTTGATTAAAGTCTAGTAAAAACCTAATGAAGAGACAGTTTAAACAGACTAGAGGTCGGTAAAACCAGTAAAACGACAGTAAAACTAAACTGAAATGTGGATAAAATAAACTAAAAGATAATAAAACCAAACTAAGGCATGGTCTAAACAGTAAAAGGTGATGAGGTGAGTCTAAACCACTGTTCAAATGAACTAAATTCTGGTTAAACTTTTCTATAAGATGGTTAAAATCAGAGTGAGGAGAGAGGCAGAGGTGAAGTGATTACCCATCATGCCTAGCGCCTACAGGGTTATGATCTGAGGACTCAAAGACCTGTCTGATACTGAACAATAATATGATTGAGGTGATTTTCAGTCATGTTTGACAAACCTGTGGTAAAAACAACAACAACAAAGCCAGAGTAAAGCAGTGATTTATTGCATAGATGTTTCATTCTATATCATAGATCCTTTAATCCTGTGGAATAACGATTAATAATGAGTCTGTTGCATACATTCATTCATGCATTCATTCATCTTCTGAACCTGCTTTGTCCTCACTAGGGTCATGGGGGTGCTGGAGTCTATCCCAGCTACTTATGGGCGAAGGCGTGGTTCACCCTGGACGAGTCGCCAGTTCACTGCAGGGATGACATATAGAGATGAACAATCACCCTCACATTCACACCTATGGGCAATTTAAATGAACCTGTTAACCTATCAGTGCATGTCTTTGGATGGTGGGAGGAAGCCGGAGTACCTGGAGAGAACCAACACAGACACGGGGAGAACATGCAAACTCCACGCAGAAAGGTACCTGGATGGAATCAAACCCAGAACCTTCTTGCTGTGACGCGATAGTGCTATTCACTGCACCACTGTGTCGCCCCTGTTTCATACAGTTTATGTGTATTTACAGCTGAAAGAGTTCCAGAGGAAACATTTTGGACCTTCATGATCAACGCAGCTGCAGGAAAACGTGTCCAGGTGGTGATGATGATGATGATGGTGACGGGTGGTGAAAGCTGACGTAGTGGTCGTGGAAGTAGGTGGTCACAGCCAGAGGAGGACCGAGCAGCAGGCACAGCCACACCAACCCGTTACCATAGTTACCCTGGAAATAACCTCCAAGGAATACGGCAACGAAAAGCTGAAGCAGAAGACACAGTTACACAAACAGATGATCAAACACAGTTCAAATATCCAACAGTGCAGTCATCTAATATTCATATATGATTATACATGATTAGAATAGTATGATAGTATAATATTTGACAAGAGTCCACAGATTTCCAGACGTTGAAGAAAAAGACCCTCTTTAGTGCAGGTTGTGAAATGTCGCCCTCTAGAGGACATTAATGTTGGTCAAATGAACCACAGAGGCTTCCTTCACCAAAGGGTTCACTACTTGAGGCCTCATTCAAACAGTACATACTGCCATCTGCTGTTCAAATTAAAATATGATCATTCCACACGACCACGACCTGAGGTGAAGATAGTAACGGACCCCACACTCAGGACATGACACCACACTACGAAAAAGACTGGACGTTAGAGTTGTTACTGTCACCTGTACATTCTGCACCTTTTACTGATACTGGACTCACTTTTGTGTGTGTGTGTGTGTGTTTTTACATTTTATATTTTTATTCTTGACTGTTTTTATAATTGATGTGTGTATTTTACTTACAGAACATAAAAATACATTTTATTGCACCATACAAAGGTATTTTGCAATTTTTGCAATATTTTGACACTGTTCTTTCACTACTGTTTCTATAGCTATTTCTGTTACTATTTTCTTTCCTATTTTCTTGTAAAATTTCTTACATGTATATATTTAGTATTGTGTTGTACTGGAACCTTAATTTCCTGTGGGATCAAAAAAGTTCTAGCAAATCTAATCTAATCTAATCTAATCTAGTCTAATATAATCTAATTTAGTCTAATTTAGTCTAATCTAATCTAATCTAATTCAATCTAGTCTATTCTATAGCATGAAAGAATTTAAAAAGAGGTACAAAGACACCATTTTTCAGAGGTACAGGGATGAGGGAGGGCTTGGGGATCACTGGGTGATATAAAGATGTACAAGTATGTGGTAAGTGTGTGTATATGTATGTATAGGTGTGTATGTGTGTATGTATATATGTAGGCGTATATGTGTGTGTATAGATCTGTTTATGAATATGTATTTACATATATGTGTTATTGTATTACGTGTTTATGTAAATCATATTATATTTGTTCATAATAATGTAAAACCAGAAACCTAATTATTTATTAGTAAGTATCAGTCATATTATGGCATAGTGTATAGATCTGCTTAGACTAGGAAGGTTATTATTGTTATTAATTATATAAGGAGAAGGGGTAGGAGTTTATAAATTGTACTTCTTCTCACTCCTTTTCGAATATGAATTATATGTCTTATGTTTAAGTGTTTTGTTTATTTATTTTCTTGTTTGACATTCATGTTCAAAATAAATACATCAATCAATCAATCAATCAATCAATCAATTCTATTCTATTCTATTCTATTCTAGTTTCGTCTAATCTAATCTAATTTAAATTTGTGTGAAATGATATAAATTCTCACCTCACACAACATCATGATGAAGATCCACAGTCGACAGCTGTGCAGCGGCAGAGCAAAAACAAACTGAAAGAACACAGGAAACGAGTCACTGGAATAAGAATTACATCAAACGTACATGATACTGGAATCCCATCATGCATCACATTAAGATTATTCATCTAAACCAGACAGTTCTGGGGTCACATTCAGTCCAATATCAGTAAAATAACTTAATAACCTATAAATAATGACAACTAAAAATTGTTCTCTGTGTTTTCGGGTGGAAGAAGTCAAATTTATTGTATTAAACATATCAAACATTTACATCAGTAGATGGTTTGTGTCTCCAGTGGATGTTTGGATCTTTATGGGTTAAGATGAAATGATATTTTCTGCAGTTTGTGTCATATTACATTGTTTTTGTCACGTTAACCCCAGCTGTGATGCTTGTTTTCAGACTTTAAACTGGCATTATATCTAAGTGTTACCTCAAATAGAGCGGCCGACATCAGAAACACCAGTAACTCTGCCTGCGAAGACGGAATGTTCTTCTCCAACAGCCTGGTGTAGACGTGTCTTAACCAGAGATAAAACAGATTCAACACACATAGAAAACCTCAACACAAAAGCACAGTCATGTGACCTGCATACAACCTGACACCTGGAGTTAGATCAGATCAGATTAGATTAGATTCAATTAGATTACAACTTTATGGATCCCTCGGGAAATTAAGGTTCCAGCATCAGCACAACAATAATTGCACATTAGAAAATACTAGTTGAAATAATAAATAAAGTCGTAATAATAAAATAGTAAAAATAATAAAAATATAATAAAGTGATAATAGTAATAGTAGTTGCAACAATGATACATAAGTAATATAAGTATGTAAATAACAATAATAATAATAATGATAATAATAATAATAGAAATATTAATAAGTAATAAGAAAATAAATAGACAAAAACAACAAACAAATACTGCACATCATAAACTGCATTTACCTGTGACACCATTTGTGAAAGGGAATATTCCAGTTCTCCCACAGAGAGATCAGTGTTGTAGCGTTCCTAAAAAGGACAGCAGCACATTAACAGTAAAGAACCAGAGCTGTGAATCCAACAAATAAAACCATGATGTGGGTAAAACTGACCACCAGTCTCCGTAAAAATGACGATCACCGAAGCGCAGGAGTTCAGCGCAGAAGTTCAGGTATGAATGACACAGGAAGAAGAAGAGGAGAACCAGGAAATGGGTCGGTGCCTACGAAGAAAATATAAGATAGATAGAACGATAGATAGAACGATAGAACAATAGAACGATAGAACAATAGAACGATAGATAGATAGAACGATAGATAGATAGAACGATAGATAGAACGATAGATAGAACGATAGATAGATAGATAGATAGATAGATAGATAGATAGATAGATAGATAGATAGATAGATAGATAGATAGATAGATCTAAATATACACAATAATATATAAATATATTTAAACATATATATACCAAATATACATATCAAACACTCTATTAAACACATAACAGCAATTTGTACAATATATACTAGACAATTATTATCAATCCGACAACCACAAAAGAAATATAATATAAATAATATAATTAATATAATAAAATATATCACATCATGTATATGTGCAATCACTCTATAAATACCTTTAAATTTTATACTTACACTTTTATACTTTTAAGAATATTTATTTCTACATGCCTTTCTTTTGCACTGGTGTGTTGCATATTGCTGCTGTAAACTGTTAAATTTCCCTACGGTGGGATCAATAAAGTCTTATCTTATCTCATCTTATCTTATATGTATGCAGAAATATTGTTGCGCGTAATTACAATTATGTGTTTATAAGGTGGAAAAAAACAGAGCTAAGCTAACAGAGCTATCATGTAAACTATCGGCTGATGCAGCACATTAACATTATAAAACACAGTGTTATTTTAGTGACTGTTAAAATAAGTGTCTATGAATTTTAGTTTAATAAAACTTGATGCCTCCATAATACAGATGTGTGGGAACATTGGCTTTCATCCTTTATTCAGTGACTAACTGAGGCACAGGGTTGGTTCATTGGTGTGCTCTGGTACCAGACTGCCCCCTGCTGGTCAGAGTTTGGAACATCAGTACTACATAAAACCTCTGATTATATTAATGCAGATGCTGACATTATGAGTAGATGAATAGTGCAGTTGTAATACATATGAAACATGTTCTAAAATGGTCCTTGTATGTTCAGAGGATGTATGTACATATATAGTTTATCATATTTCACATATGTTACTCACCACTAGACCCACCAGATGTTCCACTCTGACTAGGATGTCCATGTTCTAGGGTGAAATAATAATGAGAAAACAGGTGCATTTCACACATGGAACTATGTCTTTGTTTTCATATTAAAGTAGAAAGGATTGATTTGACTCACTGTGAATGACATTTCTGACCTCTGGAAGATGGGCTCGATCCACTGGAAAACACAGAACACACTGGGTTATTCATACACAAAGGTATATTTACATTTACATTAGAGCATATACATGATATTTTTTCATCATTACAGTCACTGTAAACCTGACTTACATATTTGTTCTTTTGTCTTTTAGACCATTTTTTCCACATAATGAGATGATAAGTTAAATTTCATCCCACTCTGTTTCGAATGTTTTCCTTTCTTTTTATATAAATCTTTTTGTTGTTTGGTCTTAATGTTATATTCGAAATAAATAAGCAAGTAAAAAGTACACTACCAGGCAAAAGTTTGGACTCACCTTCTTATTTAAATGACATGAGATGGACCATAAATGGCCAACAATTGCTCAGCATCATTTGGAACTCCTTCCAGACTTTTGGAAAACATTTCAGGTGACTACCTCATGAAGCTCATTGAGAGAATGCCAAGAATGCACAAAGCAGTAATAAAAGCAAAATGTGGCTATTTTGAAGAATCTAAAATATAAAACATGCTTTGAGTTTTGTCACATCTTTTTAAACTACATAATTCCATATGTGTTCATTCATAGTTTTGATGCCTTCAGTGAGAATCTACAATGGAAATAGTCATGAAAATAAAGAAAAACCAGGTGAGTCCAAACTTTTGCCTGGTAGTGTACTTATAAAAAGTACTCAAGTAACAGTCAGAATAAAAACAGACACTAACACACTTCAGGTGTCGTACCTGCTGAACGATTCCAACCATGATCTGTGTAACAATCACCTAAAGGTATAAAAAGGCCACAGTTAACACACGTCACAGATCCACTGGCAGGTTTATTTCATACAAAAAAAACAGAGTCCTCACACAAAACCATACTGGAAATAATGGAAGCACTTTTAACGTCCACTGTCAGTGGATGTCCCAGTTCTGAACAACAGGCCTTTTATGGTCCACCTTAGAGAGCCAGAGGACAGATACAGGTACAGGGACAGGTACAGGAACAGGTACAGGAACAGGTACGGGTACAGGAACAGGTACAGTTACAGGTACGGGTACAGGAACAGGTACAGTTACAGGTACAGGTACAGGGTACAGGGACAGATACAGGTACAGGAACAGGTACGGGTACAGGAACAGGTACAGGTACAGGTACAGGAACAGGAACAGGTACAGGTACAGGAACAGGTAAAGGTACAGGAACAGGAACAGGAACAGGAACAGGTACAGGTACAGGGTACAGGGTACAGGGAGAGGGAGAGGGACAGGGACAGGTACAGGTACAGTTACAGGTACAGGTACAGGTACAGGTACAGCTACAGGGACAGGTACAGGTACAGGGACAGGGACAGGGACAGGGACAGGGACAGGGACAGGGACAGGAACAGGGACAGGGACAGGGACAGGGACAGGGACAGGAACAGGAAAAGGGACAGGGACAGGGACAGGGACAGGGACAGGGACAGGGACAGGGACAGGGACAGGTACAGGTACAGTTACAGGTACAGTTACAGGGACAGGTACAGGTACAGGTACAGGGACAGGGACAGGTACAGGTACAGGGTACAGGGACAGGTACAGGTACAGGTACAGGAACAGGGACAGGTACAGGTACAGGTACTCTTTGTCCAACTCACCATCTCCAGCGTCCTGTGCAGCAGTTTGTTGATGTGGACAGTGGACGTACGTGGGAAGTGTCTCTGGTAACACAGCGTCGGCGCCACAAGGAAATAATACAGATCTGAGTGGACAGAAACCGAAGGTAAATGAACTTGTCTGTTCAAACCAAGTGTAATGGATGAAAAGACGGTTTCACCTGGTAACGTTAGGTTGGAGTCATCACTGCATGTGTCTGAAAAACACAAATAAAAGTAGTTGAGCATCAGCAGTTCTGGTTCATGTGTGTATTTTCTTTCTGATCCAACAGCACCTGCGTGGATGGACACAGTCTGTCTGTACCAGCTGTTGGTTTCCTGGTATGAGTAAAGCTTCAGCCCCAGAACAGTGTAAACCCACAGAGACACCAACGCCCCACCTGAAGAAGAGGGAAAAACAAAACAAAAGTTATTTACTGGACATGATTTACAGACTGACACTGATCTACAGCAGGGGCGTCATATTCATGTTAGTTCAGGTTCCACATTCAGACACATATGATCTAAAGGGAGTCAGTAAAACATTAACATAATAACTTAGAAATAATACAATAATCCAAATGTTCCTGTTTGCTTTAGTGCAAAAATTAAATTGACATGGACATTTTTACATTTAAAATCTATCCTTTCACAATGAATAATAAAAAAAAATGAACAAAAATGAATAAAAACCTCCAAAATAATAAATAATGTGGAAAAAATAAGCAAAAAATAAAATAAAATAAGCAACAAAAATGAATAATAAATTAAACAAAATAATAAGTAACATTCACAAAATAAGCCACAAACTGAACTAAATTTTAAAAAAATAAAAACAACAAAATGAGCTAAAATGAATATAGGAAAATTTGCAGAACGATAAATAACAAAGAGAAAATAATCAACAAAATGAATAAAAAATTGAAACATTGATTCACCAGTAAAACCCATGGAGTTGGACTAATGACAGTAGATGGACACACTGGGTTTATATTAAATAATAAATAAAATGAATAAAACATTTACAAAAGAAATATGGCGGAAAATAAGCAAAACATTTACTAAAATGAAATAGAAAAAAAAAAAGCAACAAAATAAACAATACCGGCAAAAGTAATCAATAAAATGAACAAAAGGAAAAATAAAAGAGAAAAATAATAAGTGCCATCAGCAAAATGAGGTTGTAGATGTTTGGGATTTTTTGTTAGATTTTTTTTAGATTTAACTGAAAAAGTCCCTTTTTCTTCAGTTTTGTCTATTTCTGAAATAATAACTGTCAACTTTAATCTGAGCTTTTATGAACATATACAGGACCAGTGAATTAAATATAGGAAAATACATGATTTACACTGAAAAATGCCAAATACAGACGATAATATTAAAATAAATGGTGATAAAACACTTAAGAAAAGTTACATATAGAGAAAAAAACTCCTTTGGGAACTGCCACAGAGGGAACACTGGGTCTTTATGGGTTAAAGTGGATGTATTTCTGGGGAAAAGCTTCATTTTTATCCACTGAATCCTGTAAATACACTGTAAAGGTGATGCACGTACAGTACATGTTGCTGATACCTGTTGATATTGTGGGTTCGTGTACGATCACAGCGGCAGGAAAAAGCACGAGCAGCGCCAGGTTTAACAGGTGTAAACGTCTGCTGTTGACGGGGGACAGTTTACCCTGATGGAAAACAGAACAGGACATGGAGAAGGAAAACTGGAAAACCTGTAGTTGGAGGTGGAGGATGTGGGCGGAGTCACTCTCACCTTTTCCTGAAACCGTTCAAAGAGTAAAGCAGCGACGGTGAACACGTTGGCAGCTGAAGAAACACATTTACCACAAACTCAATGATGCGGTTGGTTTTATCTTACAGACATTTTAACACAGATTATATAAAATGTTACGGCAGGAAAAACACAGGTGTTTAACGTACATCCACATACAAACAAACATGATCTAAAGTAAAATACTATCAGAATAAATTATAAATAAGGACAACTCCAATTTTTTCTGTTTTTGTGCAAAAAAAAAGAAGGAAATTACATGAAAATATTTACATTTACAAACCATCCTTTCACAAAAAACAAATATGAGCATGAAATGTCTTAATAGAAGTAAGTGGAATTTTTTAACAGTATTATTTCTGTTACTAACTGTTGTCTGTATTTGTAGATCCACTGTGATCTGTATAATGTACACTACCAGGCAAAAGTTTGGACTCACCTTCTTATTTAAATGACATGAGATGGACCATAGATGGCCAACAATTGCTCAGCATCATTTGGAACTCCTTCCAGACTTTTGGAAAACATATCAGGTGACTACCTCATGAAGCTCAGTGAGAGAATGCCAAGAATGCACAAAGCAGTAATAAAAGCAAAATGTGGCTATTTTGAAGAATCTAAAATATAAAACATGCTTTGAGTTTTGTCACATCTTTTTAAACTACATAATTCCATATGTGTTCATTCATAGTTTTGATGCATTCAGTGAGAATCTACAATGGAAACAGTCATGAAAATAAAGAAAAACCAGGTGAGTCCAAACTTTTGCCTGGTAGTGTACATGTGTAAATGATAAAACTGAGGCAGAACATTGTTAAAATTGCTCTTATTTTTTTAATGAAATTTCAGATTTTTCAGGTTATTCGCAGTTTTTAGAAGATACTTTAAAAATGTAAACATCTTCATCATGTCATTTTACTTTTTTTCACTTAAAAAACATAGAGGAAAGTTTGTAGTTGACATTATTTATGGATTATTCTGTTATTACTGTACCGGTCTGACCCCCTTTAGGTCATATTGGTCTATATTTAACATCTGGTCATTTTGACCCATTATAGAAGACACTCGTGCAGCTGAAGGTTAAAATACGAAAATCTACATGTAACTGTCAACGCTTTAAACCAGGATGATCATGATTAACCATTTATATCTGCACATCTGGATGGAAACATTGACTCTCACTAATTAGTCACTAATTTTCTGAAAATTGGTTTATATTTCAGGTATATTTGTTTGGATGTAACAAAACTGTAACACAAACACTGACACTAGCGTCATTCTAACGCCTGTATCTGTCTTCTGTGTGGATCTGTGTTTGTATTTATTCCATTTTGCTTTTAGGTTTCTCACCCAGTATGAGGTTCACCGACGGCCAGTTACAGTTTTCCTCCAGAAGATGCTCCAGGACCTTTTTGACATCGATCAAAAACCCATGTCTGTTTAGAGGAATAGAAGTAAATGAACACCAAACTCTGAACATATGCAAGAAAATGATGAAAATGTCAAAAAGTGAATATGTTTGTTATTTTTGTCTGAGATCTGAAAGAATGAATGCATGAATTATGAAAACCGTAGTCGAGATGTTTTTCCTGAGTGTTTTTAATCCTCTTCAGGCATGAAAAAAAAATGTGATAAATTTTTTTTTTGAGTGGTTATAAAAATATCCACTCACCTGGACACCATGAGTTTAACTATGTGTTAAACAAACCTATAACAGAAAATGATGAAAACTATGAAATAATTTTTTTTAATGCTGTTAATCTGATGTTTTCCTCACATTTTAACATTTTCTAATACTAGCTGTTATGCGCTTTATGGAGATAATATGCAAAAAAATTTAATAAAAAATTTGTTTAAAAAATTTGAAAAAATAAGCAAAAAAAAAAAAGTAAAAAAGAATAAAATAAGCAACAAAATAAACAAAAACGGCCAAAGTAATGAGTAAAATGAACGAAAATATGATAAATCAACAAAATTATAAGTAACATTAACAAAATAAGCCACAAACTGAACTAAACTGGAAAAAAAATAACAAAAGTGAATAAGAAAATTTATAAAATAATAAATAATATGGAGAAAATAATCAACAAAATGAATGAAAATTTGAAACCTTGATTCACTAGAAAAACTCTTTTTGTTTAAAAAAAGAAAAAAAACCTACAACAAAAAAATGTGAATTAATTGATTTCCTCTAATATTAATACAGATCAGGTTTATCCAGAGCAGTAAAGTTACAGTAATGATAGGAATTACAGTGTAAATACAGACACTGATACATGGCGTCCAGTTTAGTCGACATGGGATTAATCACAAATTTCTACCGATATAAAATAAATCTGTGTAATTTTGACCAGTGATATTAATCCTTAGCTGTTACTTGATGCTTCCATATTCTTCCTACCTCTGTTTCCTGATACAGAAGGATTTACCAGATATTCCTGGGATGTTCAGTATTTATGACTTCCTGTCGGCCATCTTGGTTATGAGTAAAAAAATTAATTAAATAAATGCGCTTCCCCCAACATGCCAATAGGTGTCAGTGTATGGGATGATACACCAGTGTCCACTGTGTCAGCTGATATGGAACTAAAACAACCAAACCATGAATATACAAGAGAACAGCTGGAGAATAGAAGAACACTGGACTGAACACTAGGAATGAAAGGGTTAAACTGAGGATTTGTTCTGTATTTATCTGTAAAAGTAACTGTGACATTAAAGCCAAAGGTTAATCCAGTGTACGTTAGTCATGTTCAGTGCATGTATGTTTGGTTCTGTTGATACTCACTGTATAAAATTCTCCAGGAACAAGTGAGCATGAGTCAACACCTGGAAATCAGAAGCAGCCCCACAGTGAATCTGACGACCTTCAGTGAATATGGAACTGAAACGGTTAAATGTAAGAGACGAGACACCGACCAGTAGGATGATGATCCAGTTGAGGATTCCTCTGTAGGCGGTGAATCTGCTGTTGGAACTGAGCAACGAGTCCTGGACCTGGTGGACACTGGACACACATACAGGTTTAAGAGTCAGATATGGAAGTGTACCTTTAATCCAGTGTTTTTCAACCTTGGGGTCGGGACCCCACGTGGGGTCGCCTGGAATTCAAATGGGGTCACCTGAAATTTCTAGAAATTGATAAAAAATAAAAAAATAAAAAACTTACCAATAAAAAATATATGGTGAGTGGAGAGAGACAATCCCAATCCATAAAAGACGTGACAAACTGAGTCTGAAACTGCAGCACTGTGGTTCTGTTTAAGTGTCAAATGTTCATTGTGGTCAGTTTCAGATGCTGCAGCTCTTTCATAATTCATAGTTTGAGTTCTTGTTTGTTCAGTATTAATTGTCCTCCTTGTAAATCACAGCTGGATTGACTGGACATATCCTGACCAAGGAAAATAAAATTCTCATTTTGTGCAGTAATCTACACCTGACTTTTCGTCCTCTGTCCATAATAATATACATTATATAGCCTAAATGTTGCCTAAAATTAACATTTATTTGCAACATAGTGTAGCAAACTATTACATAATCAAAAACAAATTAATTTTAGCAAAAAAAAAAAAAAATCTCTGTTTTGAATGTCTGGGGTCACCAGAAATTTGTGATGTTAAAATGGGGTCAGGACCAAAAAAGGTTGGGAACCACTGCTTTAATGTCTTCACTGATATAATAATAGGGTTAAACCTGAAGGTCTGTAACATCACGACAGGACTACTCTACATCAGGGAGACCAGTAAAATAATAACATAATGACCAATAAAAAAATGTCAGCTTTATGTTTTAGAGTGAAAAAAGTAAAATTATATGATGAAAATGTTTACATCTACAAAATATCCTTTAAAAAATATGAATAAAAGGAAACGATCCGAAATTTCTTAAGAAAAATAAGCGCAATTTAGAAATATTGCATCTCAGTTTATAATTTACACAGGTGCTTAATGTACATGCACAGATCACAGTAGGTCTACAAATACACAAAACATTTAATAATGACAAACTTGCAATTACTTCTTTTAAGACATTTCCCGTTGTTCATGCTATTCATATTTTTTGTTAAAGGATAGTTTGTGAATGTAAATATTTTCAAACAATTTTCTTTTTTTTTTTACACTAAAACAAAGAGACATTGTAGGTGTCATTATTTATATGTTATTACATTATTGTTTGACTGGTCTGACACACTTTAAATCCTACTTTTCTGTTTGTGGAACTTGAACTAAAATGATTTTAACATCAATGATTGTTAATATCTTCAGTGTAAATTTTACATTTCACAAATTCACCCCATGGGCCAGATTGGACCCTTTGGTGCATGGGCCGTATGTTTGACACTCCTTGTGCAAATATTTACTAATGGATTGTATTTTTTTGTTACCGTTCCATCCTTTTAGACTGAAACTGTCTTTACGTTGGTAATGTACACAAAACTGTAAAATGAAAGTAACAGAGAGTTCATGTGAAATGTGTTAAATGTAAAGTAATAAGCCTGTTTTAGAAAGGATAGATAGATAGATAGATAGATAGATAGATAGATAGATAGATAGATAGATAGATAGATAGATAGATAGATAGATAGATAGATAGATAGATAGATAGATAGATAGATAGATAGATAGATAGATAGATAGATAGATAGATAGATAGATAGATAGATAGAAGAGCAAATACACTATACATAATAAATCAGATGTAAACAAAACAGAACTGGTACAAATCTGGATAATTAAACAGTAAGGTGTAACATTAGACTCTAATGTGCAAAAGTAAAATGTAATTTTTCAGTGGAAACAGGCACATAAATAACATTAAAGTGCATAGAGTAAATGTTTATGAGCTGGGTTTTCACATTAGACAGAGGTGATAAACACAGTATTGTGAAGTACAGGTCTGTGTATCAGTGCAGTTTTACCAGAGCAGAGCTGCATATGGATGATCCTGTTCAGCTGCTGGATCAGGGACAGAGTCATACAGGTCTGCACTGTCGTCCTCAGCTGATGAAGATGAGCACACAGACGAGAACCTCTTCCTCATCTGGGCCATGGTAGAGTCTGGTCCACAGGAGGTGGAGGGGTGGGGGGTAAGAGATAGATGAACCGTTGGACATAAAGAAAGTCAGTCCTCATTATGCATTATTATTTTTTGTGTTGTGTCAAATCCTCATATCGTTAACCACTAAAATGTGCTGTTTATTTCTACGTTGATTCGAGTGCGTTTCAATCCTAAATCCTTTTCCTCATAACAGTATGAGTGTAAATTCAGCTTGTACACAGTATTTTTTAGACTTACTGTAGGAGCTGAGCAGGAGATTAGAACATAAAATACAAATGAAGAATCTCGCTCAAATTCATGGCACACACATGAATAAAATTATCCAAAAAAATGAGGAATGAAAACCGTCGCTAAGGGTTTATTATAAATCAGATAAATAAACGATTCTATTTACAGAGTTATCCTTTTTAACCCATTTTCTGTTGATATTGTGTTTATTTATATTTTATGTCTATTTTTATTTTGTTCTGCTTTAGTTCAACTTATTTTACTTTTTAAAAAATATTTTCTTATTTTACTTTTTAGCTTTTGTAATTTCATATTTGCAATATTCTTATTCTCTTTACATGTTGTTTCTTTTTTTTTTCCCACTGACTGCAGTAGCACTCCTAATTTAATTGTGCACACAATGACATAAACTATTCTATTCTATTCTATTCTATTCTATTCTATTCTATTCTATTCTATTCTAGTCTAGTCTATTCTGGTCTACTTCCTGTTCTCTTGGTGGGAATAACTCACCAAACCTGCTTCATAAAATCACTATTTTAACGTTTTTTTTCATTTTCCTCCGGTACTACAGCTCACATTTAACACAAGTTCTGACATTAATTAAATGCTCATTTCCTCTGTGTAAATTCGGCATCTTCTTTTGTTCAATATTCAACTTTAATTTGATTAAAAATCCCGTTTTTTGCCTCTAACTCGCTCCTCTAATGAGCCTAATTCCGCCCATATGGACATGTTCCGTCCATCACAGCGTCAATCACGAATAAAAAGTTTATTTTCGATCAGATTGAAGCCTTGTACGTCATATAAATACACGCCGAAATGAGAAGGTACATTAAATAAATCTGAAAATGATGGAAAATCGCTGTCGGTTTCGTGCTACGGTAGGAGTTAAAGGACACATGGTTAAATCGCCGGGTCCGTGAACGCAGCTCGGTGTGACCTCCACGGACAGAGGACAGATTACCTCCTGTCACAGCATCCACAGCATCCACCCCACGAGAGTCCACATCCACCCTCCGAACACCGTCAGTCTGCTGGAACCTGGATACATGTAGAGGTTAAACAAACCCAGATGGACCAGATCCAGATCCAGATCCAGATCCAGACCAGGACGGGATGGACTCAAACTCACCATGAAGCCGATGAAACGTATGGAGACCTGACATTCAAAATAAAAGTCTGAAAACACCTGAATAATAATAATAATAATAATAATAATAATAATAATAATAATAATAATAATAATAATAATAATAAGAAGAAGAAGAAGAAGGACAACAACAATAATAGTATTATAATCATCATCATCATCATCATCATCATCATCATCATCATGAAAGAGGCTGACAGATGCTTTTAGAATTAACATGAACTAAATATGCAAATAAAATATAGAAATGATTTCAGAACTTGTTGGGATATATAAAATAAAATCAGTGCATTTCATTTTCACATTTTAACCCTTTAAATG